>NW_007248187.1:13144-14257 GCF_000164805.1 Carlito syrichta
CACCACTGAAAGATATAGAATGACAAAATGGATAAAACATCACCAGGCAACAATATACTGCCTTCAAAAGACCCATCTCACTAGAAAGGAAATGCACAGACTCAAAGTAAGAGGATGGGAAACAAATTTTCAGGTGAATGGAACACAAAAGAAAGGAGGAGTCATGATCCTAATTTCAGACAAAATACCATTTAAGTTATCAAAAATTAAAAAAGATACAGAGGACCACTACATAATGATAAAAGTTTCATTCCATCAACAAGAAATAACTATCCTAAACATATGTGCACCTAACATGGGTGCACCAACTTTTATAAAGCAGCTCCTAGGAAAACTAAAGAAAGATATTGACTCTAAAACCATCATAACTGGGGACTTTAATACCCCACTTACAACCCTCGACAGATCATCAGGATAAAAAATCAGCAATGAGATCCGGAACCTCAATGTGACTCTGGACCAAATGGACTTAATTGATACCTACAGACCACTCCATCCAAAGATCAGAGAATACACATTCTATTCATCACCACATGGAACGTATTCCAAGATCGACCACATAATTGGCCATAAATCAAGCATAAGCAAATTTAAAAGGACCGACATTCTACCATGCACCTTCTCGGACCACAGTGGAATAAAAATAAACATTAACACCAACAAGGTCCCACAAAATCCACAAAGACATGGTCACTAAACAGCAGGATTCTAAACATCTTCTGGGTCAATGATGAAATCAAAACAGAGATCAAAATATACCCAGAAACAAATGAATATGAAGAAACATCTTACCAAAATCTCTGGGACGCCTTAAAAGCTCTAGTAAGAGGGGAATTGATATCCCTACAAACACACATGAAGAAAATGGAATGAGCACAAATTAATAGCCTAAGAAGCAACCTAAGGAAGTTGGAAAAGCAAGACCACAAAAACCCTAATTTCAGCAGAAGAATCCAAATCACCAAAATAAAAGCCCAAATCCAGGACATAGAAGACAAAAGGATAGTCAGGCTCGGTGGTACAGCCTGTAATCCTGCGCCTTTGGGAAGCTGAGGTGAGTGGATTGCCTGAGCCTGCGGGTTCGAGACCCGCCTGGGCAGCGAGACCTCATCT
>NW_007248188.1:0-2482 GCF_000164805.1 Carlito syrichta
TTAAAAAAAACAAAAAACGCAAGAGAAAATTAATATTTACAAGTCTAATAATGCTTCAAACATTAATGAAAATCATGAGTTCAAACATCTAGAAAGCATAATTGGGAGCACATAACATGAATAAAAAAACACTGGATACATTTTAGTGAACCACAGAACACTAGAGATAGAGTCAAATACCACACGTTTTCACTTATAAGTGGACACTAAGTAATGTGTACACACAGAAGCAGAAAGAGGAATGATAGGCATTAGGGATCATGGGAGAATAGGAAGGTGGGAAGGGGTGAGGGATGGGAAACTACTTAGTGGGTAATATATACACTAGTCAAGTGATGTTTGAAAGCCCAGACTTCACCACTATATTTATGTATCAGAACTGTACTTGTGCCCCTTAAAGTTATGTGAATAAAAATAAATAAATAGGTAGATAAGCAAGTAAATAAATAACTCAGATGCTAGCTGTAACCATTCTGGTTATTTCTGTACTGCTCTTCTGTTTCCTAAATGTCACTTTTTGTTTTCTGCCCATAAATCCTTCTAACCACATGGAAGCATGGGAGTTGCTCTGAGGAGGGAGGGAGGGAGGGTGAGGAAAAAGGGAGGGAAAAAGGGAGAGAGGGGTATTAGAAATATTCAGAAAAAAACAAAGATCACCTATTTTAAAACAAACAAGTCAACAAACCAAAGTAGGAATCAACAGAATATAATATTATAAGCTGTGGTTAGTAAAGTAATAAATTCAACATACAACTTAGACATGCATATTTGCTCAAGTTATCTTTAAAAGGAGGTTGCAAGAAGAAAATAAATTTTCAGCTAAGTCAGAATTGAGAAAGTTTACCACAACATCACTTATAAAGCTACTTCCAAGTTTAATTTTTAAGAAAAAAATAAATAAACCGAAAAGAAGTATCTGAGATACAAATATTTTCCATATTAGGGTTAGAAATATTTAATTTGGGAAATAAAATATATCAGTGTACAAAATCAGGAGAACAATAAAATGTAAGCAAGGGAAAGGGTGATTAGAACCCAGAGCATTCTAAAGTCTTTATACAGTCAGGAAGAGGGTGGTAGACGATATCCAGTAATTTTAGGTTTTTAAAAGATACTTATGAATAAGAACATTCGAAAGGAATATATAAAACAACAAATTTTTTACTGCATGACTTCTAAACTAAGTTAAATTTCAAAATTAAATCGATGAATAGAAAAGAGTGAAAGGAAAAACAGCACAAGAAACATATACAATAAAAATAATTCAAAATGATAACAAAACAGTGAATCAATACAATGGTAATTGTAAATGGACATCTAATTCACAGAATGAAAATCACTTTCTGCGACTGGATACAACTAAAATGTTAAGCATGTATATATTAATCACAAGAAGTGCACTAAGAGAAAAGAGAAATATTCGGTGAAAGAAAAACCGTGCAAATATTAACCAAAATAGAGCAGGGTATTCCCATTAATATTAGATGAGTGTATCATGAAGGTGGGCCATTATATAATTAGAAAATAGTCCATTCAAGATGAGGTTCTTACAGCTTGAATCTCTGGTATTATATCAGCCAGTGTTACTACATAACAAAGCACCCAGAAACGTCATGGCTTAAAACAATTGTTTATGCAATTCACAATTCAGAGGTTGATTCTTAGTTTGTGTGACAGGGTGTCCACTTAACAATGCTAACAAGAAACTCAAGAGCAACAAGAAAGCAGGAGTCAAACATTTGTGATTTTCAAGTTTCTACTTTTGTCATTTTTTCTAGTATCTGTCAGAATGAGACTCTAGACTACATTCAAGGGCTGGAGCAATGAATGGGAGGACCTGTGACAGTGCATTGCAAGGATGTGAATTCAGGAAGGGGAAATTTTGTGCTCATTTTTACAATTTACTACAGTGCATTGAATAACTCAGCCTTAAAATATATACATGCAGGTTGGGCTCGGTGGCTCAGCCTGTAATCCCACGCCTTTGGGAAGCTGAGGTGAGTGGATTGCCTGAGCCCACGGGTTCAAGACCCGCCTGGGCAACTTGGCGAGACCTCATCTCTACAGTAAATCAAAAAATCAGCCGGGCGTGGTAGCGCATATCTGTAATTCCAGCTACTTGGAAGGCTGAGGAGGAAGGATCACTGGAGCCTAGCAGGTCAAAGCTGCGGTGGCCGGGAGTGGCCACTGCACTCCAGTCTGGGTGACAGAATGAGACTCCAACTCAAAAAAAAAAAAATGTATAATATATATATGTAGAAGTTTAAGATTCTAAAATAAAATTAGGAGATATAAAATATCTTGATAAATCATATCTATCACTCAAAAATTATAAAAAGTATGGGCGATTCAGTGACTCATTAATAAACCTAACTTAACAGGTATAAAAAATTTGCATCAAACAATTGATGGATGCACCTATTTTTTTTTTTTTTTTTTTGAGTTGGAGTCTCCCTCTGTCACCCAGACTGGAATGCAGTGG
>NW_007248188.1:2598-7506 GCF_000164805.1 Carlito syrichta
ACAGGCATGTGCTACCACACCCGGCTGATTTTTTGATTTATTGTAGAGATGAGGTCTCACAGCCCAGGTGGGTCTCGAACCCGCAGGCTCAGGCAATCCACTCACCTCAGCCTCCCAAAGGCGCGGGATTACAGGCTGAGCCACCGAGTCCGGAGATGCACCTATTCTTATGCACATACAAAGCATTAAAATATTTAGCCAGTTATATTTTTAGAGTTTAATTCGCATAAAATACATTGCATACATTTTAAGTGTACACAGACTTTATCATTTAGTATGATAATTTAGGGTTTTCATCAGATAAAAGAACTTCCCTTTTATTCCTCATGTTCTGCATGACATTTAAAAATTAAATGTCTAGTAATTTTAGAAAAGTATTTTTATGTGTCATTTTTTAAAAATATGATTTTTTTCTTTATTGTGTGTATGTGACTAATTACATTGATTGATTTTTTTAATGTTTAACCAATCTTAGATGCTGGAGTAAACTTCATTTGGTTCTTGTGCCTTGGATCTATTTCTGGATTCTAGTTTCTTATATATGTTTGACTTTTGTGTCTGTATTTATGCGAGATACACATTTGTAATTTTCTTTTTGTGTAATAACTTTTCCAGGTTTGATATCAGTTATATGGCAACTTTGTTCAAAAGGTTATGAATATTTCCTTAACAATTTATTGAAAGTGTTTGTAAGATTGGTATTTTTCTTCATAAAGTACTTTACAGAATTTACCAATGAAGCCATTAATATCTACTTTTAATTATGAATCCAATATACATAACTCTTTTTTGTATCTTGTTGTGTCAGTTTTAGTAACTTGTGTTCTAAAAGGAATTTTTCCGTTTTATTTTCTTCATTGAATTAATTGGCATAAAGACTCTAGTGTTTGTACGATATATGGTGATGTTTCTCCTTTTATTCCTTATACTGGAAATTTTTTTTTTTCTGCTTGGTCAATCTTGTTACGTATTAATCAATTTTATTAATCCTATCAAAGCATTAGGTTTACCTTTGTTGATTTTCTCCATTGTTAGTTTTTCTATTTTATTTATTTCCACTTTCAATTTTTGGGGATTTTCTCCACTTCCTTTGTGTTTAATTTTTCCCTTCATTTTGCAGTTTTTTAAGAATAGTCATGGATAATTTATTTTAGAAACTCATCTAATATATGTTTCAAAGTAATTCAATATAAAAAATATTTGAATTTTCCTTACATTTTGTTCTTGGGTATGGGTAATTTAGAAGTTCACTGGTTGATTTCAAAATTCTTGGGGACATTCTAGCTATTCAATTATTTTGGTATCTTTTTAAATATTGTTGTAGTAAGAGAGCCAGAACATAAATTTTTAATTCTTTTGAGATTATGATTGTTATTAAAGTTGGATTTATTGATAAACTTATCATATATTTTTATAAAAGTTCCATGTTAACTTGAAGAGTGTATACTTTGAAGTTGTGATGTAATATTCTAGATATGCCAATTAGGACAGTTTGATTGATAGTGTTAGTCAAATCTTTTATATGATTACTTATTTTTTCTCTATTTTTGTGTCAGTTACTTAAAGCGGATTATTAAAAATCTGTATTTGTGTATTCCTCTCAGTTTTGCCAGTTTTTCCCTCATATTTTTTGAAACACTGTTATTAGATGTACTTAATATTGTTTATAACTTCCTGTTTAATTGCATTTTTATGATCATGAAATTTTTGTCTTTATTTTTGGTTATAATCATTGCCTTGAAGTTTGCATTTTTTAAAGTATTATTGCCATGGCAACTTTCTTATGCTTAATAATTTATCGGCCTGTATTTTTCTTCCCTTGTATATTTCACTTATCTGTATCTTTTTATTTAAAGTGAGTTTCTTTAAACATCATATTACTGAATCAAGTGTGTTTTTAATTAATTCATGGATTAATTTTTAGTTACAATAACTATATTTTTTACATAGAGTGTTCGGTGTATATTAGTTACTGTAATAATTGATATGTATTGGTTTAAATCTGTTATCTTAGCGTGTTTTCTGTCCCATTTAATTTTTGTTCTCTTCCTATTCTCCTGCCATATTTTGGATGAAGTATTCTCAGTAGTCTTTATTCTGTTACCTTTTAATGATACCTCTTCCTGTTTGTGTGTCTCAATGTCTATGTTGAGTATCACTTAAAAAATTACAATGCTCATGTTATAATAAAATGTTAACAGTATCTCACAATAATTATGGAAAAGACACATACTAAATGGACAAGTTACAAAAATACATATAGTTTCATCTATTTCTCATCACATGCATTCATGAAAAAACCATTTATAACACATTTTAGTACATATTATATATTTTTATTTATATGTATGCTTATGTATGAAAAGATAAAGTGTTTTGAAATTTAAAAATTGGAAATACTGTTATTATTTAAAGGGCTTGCTACAATATCCTATGCATTTTGAATGTTTTTTCCAACTTCTTAAATTAAGTGTTTAAGCAGACAAAGCTTATAATTTCTATTTATTTTCCTAAATCTTGATTTCAGAACCATTATCTAAAAGTTAGATAAAACTGCTTGTAAAATATAAATGCTAGGCACTGGTCCTGTGGAAACTATTACTGAATTATATACCTCTTATGGAAAAGACAGAACTTTGGAGAACTGTTAGTATCCTAGAATGTAGGTGACTGGTGCCCAGTGTATCATTTTGCTGAGATTTTTCATCAACAAAAAATGATCAACATTATATATTTTAAAAGTTTGTACCCAATTCAAATCAACCTTAAAATTAACTTCACAAGCAAAAAAATTCACATTTAGCAAGACCTTAGTTAAGTTTTACATTAACAAAACAATTCATTATCGAATTTCTTTAATTAACAATCTTCTCTCAAGTATTTAACTTTTGAGTAAGGTACTAGGAAAAAAATAGAAACAGTCATGCAAGAATTTCTCTATTGTGCCAAATGAAGCAGACCTGTAGTTACAAGTATAAAATGAAAAATCTCAGTCTTTTAATTTCTCCTTTAAAAAATTCTATTGCAAGTATGATTTACTAGAATTATTGCCCTAAAAATATCAATTGTTTTACATTTTATTATCTTTTAAAGGTTGATGTATTTTACTTTAGCTACTATCTCATCATTGGTGCTATGTTCTGATGCATAGTGAAATGATTATCTATAACTCTTGATCACTTATATACTCTGATTTTTTAAATCATCTTTCAGCAAGTACACTCAGGTAAAATTGTAATTTATCAATTAAAAATAAGATGTATTTGTTAATTTCAAGAAAATGGCATATAAACTCATATAAAATGAAACTAAAATAATCTATAACAAGGAAATTAATCTTTTGTCCCTCAACTATGTGAAACATATTCATAGCTACATTTCAGTACACCTGTATTAAAGTGTTGTTAGATAGATAGCATGCATACCTAGCCACACATATTATAAAAGCATTCCCAAATCATTATAATTTCATTTGGCAGCTTCTGTTCTTATAAAAGATAATTTTAAATTTTAAAAATTATGCTATATGTATTTTATTTGTATATATTCATTTTAAGTGACCACTACATGAGGTAATGTATACATTATAAAAATGATCAAGATAGGTAAACACATCTGATGGCTACTATTAGTTTTGAATAATTATTTCAGACACTTACATCTAATTTTCATTATACTGATTCATGAAATAAGAAATATAAGGATAGTCTGTGATTAGAGTATAAAGACATGTAACTGACCTTCCCAGTGAGGAGCTCATTATCAAAATCAAATCTATTATCATCCTTTTTTACTCATATTTTATAAAGTATAAAGAAGAACTCAAGGTGTTCAGGAGGGTCTTGTGGAGTTTGTTTCTATCAAGTGGTGATGGTCTGGGATTATCCATCTTCCTTGAAGGATCCACTGCAGTTTTGCAATGAATTTTTAGATTTTGTATTCTTATTTTAGTTTTCTTTTTAACTGAGCTAGTGTCTAGTGTTTCCACTGTTTGCGTTTGGTGATCAGTATGACAAACCACAGGCAAGGTCTCCAACTGTGTTCTCTAATCTCTGGAGAGGAAAGTGGGGAACATTTGAAGATGATTTTCCTTGTCCCATTCTAATGTCTGGAGTCTTTTAGTATGCATCATCAGCCTGCACTGAGGCAAATAATTAATTTGAGAAGCCTGTCCACACTGGAGACTTCTTCAGTGTTCAGGCCTTTTCTCATGGAAAGTCACTTCTCTGTAAGAACAGTTCTTCTGCACAACTAAGAACTTAGCCTTCAAGTGAAGGCAGGGGTCCAGATAGTTGTGCAAGAGGACAGCCTCCTTCAGACACATCACCTGCAAGTGAAGAAAGAGGGAGATTTAAACAATGCAGACAATTGCAGACTTCCTGAAGGCAGCGTGAAAAGCAGATGCTTCTCATAGCTGTCAGAGAGCTTGACTCACCAGAGGGGTTATACTGCTGAGGAGAGTACACTCAAAATGGCAGACATCCCAGAAGAGTCTTCTATCATTGGCTCTTGATAGTTGCGAGCAGCACATCATCTTTGAAAATAACAAAAACTGGGAGCCGTGATCGGAATTTGACTTTCAGTTCAAAGTAATACGTATTGAATAAAGCACAGTCATCTTATTTGGATTACTGGAAGGATTACTCTGCAAATATTGTTAGCTCAAGGTTGTAAAATTATTTTAGAAATCAAGGGATTTTTTTAACATTTCTAATATGTTCTGCATACAGCACATTCCTAAATCCCTCATGTGTGAATTTGCCATATGCGTCTGGTATTTTTGTTTTCTTTTTATTTTTAGATCTTTTCGTTTTCAAACAGACATAAAAATTGTTGTCGATATCATTTTTTGGACAAGAATGCCAGCTCCTTAAGCAAAAGTTGGTGGAAAAACAAAACCCATCCCTT
>NW_007248188.1:7644-8479 GCF_000164805.1 Carlito syrichta
GTGCTTGAGAAGAGGGTGAATTTGAGGGCCCAATGAACACAGAGCACTTTTCCAATTACAGAACACCTGCATGGTATGGCTTTATGCTGATCTGTTGTGTACATTTTACAGAGTGTTTAATAGTCCTTCAAATTCCTCATTCTGCAAAATTCAAAATGGGCCGGGGTGCCGCTGGCATGCTGGGGCCAATAGCAGGCCTCTTGCTGGAGTTAATTTGATACCCTACCCACAGTGGAAAGTGTTTAACCTGGTAGAGTCTCAAATACCACCCGTAGACACACTTCTTAATGGCCTCGGTGTACTGGCTTCTGAAACAAAATGATTGTTTTCTTTTACTTAGTGGGAAACCATTGAGTCATTGAAAGCAATGACTCAGCTCTTCCACAGTGAAACTATGGGCAAGAAAGGCTGCTGCAGTCTTATAAAAATCTTGATGCAGTGATATTTTTCCTCTCTCCTTATGAAATTGTGGCTCAGGTAGAGCTATGATTTTTCAAACATCTTTTTGAACATCAATTGCTTAAAATAAACATGTACTTTGCTGCCAGAGGACCTGAACAATAATTACCTTAATTATTTCTGTTTACCCTTGGAGAAATATGGTAACCACAACTGCAATATGAGAGCTGTTGGGCTTTTAAATACCCCCTTTCTGAATAGTTTGTAAACACGAGGGATGAATATCAAGTTTATCCATTTTATGCGATGGTTTAAAAACCACACTTGTAAAGTGCAGCTTCAGCATTTTTTAAACCCTGCCAACTGTATTTGAAACTCTCCTTTGGCACAAAGCATTAATGAGGTAGTATAGTTTGCTTTTCTGAAGACAAAACTA
>NW_007248188.1:8621-12880 GCF_000164805.1 Carlito syrichta
ACACTTTTTAAAAAGTCATCAAGAAAAGATACCCACACCAAGCCCTTCTATATTTTGTTGTAGAAGGCAAGTACCAAACTTCATGCATTCATGTTCTTGACTTTCACCTTAAAGAAAACATTGCAGCAAGGAAGTCAGTGCCTTCTCATTTTAATTTAGACTCTGTTTAATTTTTTGTTTTAGTTGGAGTCTCACTCTGTCACCCAGACTGGAGTGCAGTAACCGCTCCCAGCCACCGCAGCCTCAACCTGGGCTCCAGTGATCCTTCCACCTCAGCCCTTCAAGTAGCCGGAATTACAGGCATGCGCTACCATGCCCGGCTGATTTTTTTATTTATTGTAGAGATGAGGTCTCGCTGCCCAGGCGGGTCTTGAACCCATGGGCTCAGGCAATCCACTCACCTCAGCCTCCCAAAGGCGTGGGATTACAGGCTGAACCACCAAACCTGGCTAATTTTTTTTAACTTCAGTTAAATTAGAGTATTTTTCTTCAGAGAAATGTAAATTCACTGAATAACAACTAAATTTAATAACTTACCTTCAAGGATTTCTTTTAAAAACTCACTTATAAGAAGGGAATAAAGATTTCTGTCATTACACCAGTGTCAAAGTCATAAAATGCAAAGTTCACCACCAACAACAAATTGTATAGGAACTTCAATATGTATGCTTCCTAAACATTATTAAATATTATTTTTAGAATCTAATTAACAGTAAGCCCATTTTTGCACTGACTATACCATTACAGTTACCATGTAGCTAAGAATAAAATTCCCTTTGGTGTCTCAATTCCTAATTTTAAAAAATAGATACTGGTTGTAGGAATTGGAGTTATTGCCACCACACCTAACTAAATCCAAGTCAAGAGGCTGGGAAAAAACACTCAGGTCACAGGCACCTGCTCCAGGGACTGTCTGATAAACCTTGCTACCAAAACAACCTGTAGAACTCCAGGAGCAGTTTTACCTAGTAGTAGTCCTACCTACTGCCATCACTTACCACTCGGAGCCTGCCAACTCCCAAAAGCTTTGACTAGCATCAATGAACTTATGTGCAAAACAGTTGACTAACATTTCTCTTTCCAAATAAAACCCCAACCTCTTCCTTTGTTCTTTGGATATGCAAGACTATCCTGGTCTGTGCATATGCCCTGAATTGCAGTTCTCTTTTTATACACATTCCCAAATAAAACTTTTGACTTGGGGGGGTATTCTCTATATTGTACTTGATTGTAACAGTGAGTATTCTTAAGATGAAATATGCTCTACAATAACACCATTAACCCTCACAGGTCACTCCAGTGAGCATATAAATTTAGTGACAGTTTATGTGTCAACCTTTTAGCATCAGTGGGGATTTCTAACATTTTCTCTGATTAAAGTGCCAACTTGAGAACGTAAATAATGTTCAATTTACTTTTAGGTAATGTCAGATCTTTAAAAGTTTGGGTGACTGACACTTTGTATAAGCTTTCAAGTTTGTATTCTATTTAAAAAGTTTTAAAATTGCCATTTTTTTCCTCTTTTAGCCCATCCTTTCCCTACAGCACAGAAAGAGGTTGAGTAAGAATTAAGAGTTATACGCTATACCTAAAACCAGTGGGAATCTTTACACTCAAACAGTATTTTCTTTCTTGGTTTCTTACTGTTTTGTTTTTGTTCCTCCCCCCCAAGCAATTAAAACTGCACTAGTTCTTAATTTAGCTTATCCTAGAACTGAATGTATTCAAATTAAATCAATGTTCTTGACAATGATTGCAATTTTGTAGAAAGTGTCTTGTATAGAAGTTATTTTAAATAATATTTGCTAATGGGTCTTCCTTATTTTTATTCATTTATTAGATCTTTACTCATTAGGAAAACAATGCTTGCCATCATCCTATAGCAAAACTAGGACATTCAGAGGTCTATGTAGAAAGGTAGTATCTGCCATTAAAACGGAAACTGAAAAGTTTCCTTCTTCCTGGAGCATCATCAGTCAATGAGGTTTTGTTGGGAAACAGCTACAGGTGGAAACAGCTCATGGTGAGCTGGTGCAGTGTTTCAGCGGGACTCAGTAGGCACTAGGGAAATGTCTGTTGGTGACAATGTTGAGCAGAAGGCAATGCCACACAAAGGATATCTAAAGTATCTTCCAACAATCCATGGGCCAGATAATTTCCAGTGAGTTATATGATAGCAACATTCCCACATGTGGCTAAGACTTAAACCAACACAGTTTATCAGTCTCCAGGCCAACCACAGAAATAATCTAGTGTTCTATTGCAATGAGTTAAGAACACGTGTATGGTTTGTTAAAGCATTGCAGCTATTTGAATGCCACTTTTATTAGAAAAGCCTTATTTGCTCTCTGCTCCTGTTGTAGATCTATAATGGACTGAAATTCCATTTAGTTTTGTTAGGTACAGTCTGTCCCTGGCTGATGATGGTTTGACTTACAGTGGTTTGACTTATGATTTTTCAGCTTGGTGATGGTATGAAAGTGATACACATTCCAAAGAGACCACACTTTGAGTACCCACACAACCACTTTTTTTTTAAGTTTTAGTGCAATGTTCAAGAAGTTACATATAAACACTTTCAGACAAAACAAGCTTGGTGTTCGATGATCTTGCCCAACTATAGGCTAACATGAGGGTTCTGAGAACATTTAAAGTAGGCTAGGTTAAGCTATAATGTTCTGTAGGTTAGACAGATTAAGTGCATTTCTGACACATGATATTTTCGATTTACGACATGTCTATGGGAACCTCTTGGAGGAGATCGTGGCTTGGGCAAAAATGATCTTGGAATTCTGCCATATTGGTCATCATGATACTTTCTCAGTATTTGACCCTGTTGTATTGCATATGCTGGATCACAGTGAAAGTAAGTTGAAGGGGATATTGACTTCCAAAAAAAGCAATGCTGTCATTTCATAATAACTTCTACGACAAAGCAGAAGCCAGTGACAAAGGTGGCACTTTAACTGCTAAATTCACTAAAGAAAACAGTATGATTACAGGCATATGAGCATATGCAATGAATGTTAAATCATTTCCATTTTATTAGCAAGATTTTGAGGAACTGGGAGAATCACAAAGAACCAGAAAGAAAAAATAAAAATCATTCAGAAGAGAAGAAGCAGTGCAAAGAAGTCAGATTTGAGGAGATTAAATCTGTGCTTTGAGAAATGAAGATTTCATTCTATAAAACTAAAATATTATAGGATAATATTTTCCTTTAAACAGTACATTTAGTGATAAGAATGAAAGTGAAAACACAAATCTAGTCACTAAATGCTCAGGAATTGCTTGCTAGAGATTTCCAAGTAACAAAGAAGTCCTTCAATTTACAGGAAATGTGAGATCAGCTACACTTGTTTGTTTGCTTCCCAGACAAGTTGACATTCGTTCAGATTTGATCTAGCTGGTCTAACCAAATGGACTAGAAATATTGCTGATGTGCACAGAACTCTTATGGGTCTGGCTACTCTTATAAACTCTGTATAAAGTGGTCAAAAGAAGCAGGGATTTTAGAAGAAACATTTTGAGACTTTCCAATTTTGAAGCTATTATCTCTGTACTGCAAGGAGTAACACAACCAAAAGTCTGAAACTGGATGGTGTAGGAGAAGGCAGTGTGTTTCTTGGAAATGTGTTACAGATTTTTGACTAGGTCCTAGGAGGATAGAGCTAGAAAAAGAAATTGCTTTTTATATGCAATAGGTTTAGCTGATGTCCTGGGGTGAAATGAAAGGCTCATGATGAATAGATACTTTGGGACAACTCTGAGGTCCCTTGGCTTTTAAATTTCTGGATACTGTACTTAACCTTTAGAACTCTGAAAGCATACTGCATGCAAGTTGCTCCCTTGAAAATTCCAATTTTGAAAATAAAATCTGGAATTACAGAGCAAATTATGACCCAGTGCCTGTGTCCAAAACATATATACGTAGTCTTTGAAAAGAGAATGCTCCTGGGAAAGACCTGGTCACAAAAGTGAAAGTGGTGAGCTGTAGGCCTACACTTGAAACGATTATTTTCAAGTCAGAGGATATGCCTTTTTACATTAAGGTGTGTCAAAATGGTTCTTATTTTCTAATCATTGTCTTGTAGTTCCTGTTTGCATATATTTATTTTCTACATGCAAATTTATATCACAGAAGTTCTTTTTGATTTAGACCTTTGTTTTGCAAAATCAAAATTTGTTCTCCAAGAGAAAAGATGTTAGGTGAGTTTGAACACTCTTGAGAAACACTGTATACCATCATTTATATGTGT
>NW_007248188.1:13229-16479 GCF_000164805.1 Carlito syrichta
GAGCCCAGCAGGTCGAGGCTGCAGTGGCCGGGAGCGGCCACTGCACTCTAGTCTGGGCGACAGAGAGAGATTCCAACTCAAAAAAAATAAAAATAAAAAGTAAAAAAATAAAAATGAGGAGATAGAAGTATAGACATTTATTCCATCTTATTTTGCTTGGGAATTTTTAGAATAAAAATCTAAGCTCTTTCTACTCGCTGTTTGGTTCCATTACTAGCAAGTCTACTTCTAGTGTATTCAGGTTGTTTTGTTATTGTTTAACTGGAAAGAAAAATTTATAATCAAACCGTTATTGATGAACTATCCTAATGGTGAGATTATTCTCTTTACGTCTTCAAATCTCAAAGTTAAAGCATAAAATTGAACTTAAAAATCACATTAATATCTGTAAAGTACAGAAATCTCAATTCTCCTCCCAGACTATCCGGTGTACAATGAGACTCCAAATTGGAGACATATAAAATTAGTGGTGAAATTTTGGTTCCAATAGATTTCTGTGTATCAGCTGAGGCAAAAATAATGTAAAAGATTTTTAAAAAGCAAATAAATAGGAAACAACCCGTGTCCATGAATGGATGGAGGGATGAATAAACAACATGTGATATATACATACAATGGAATACTATCCAGCCTGAAAAAGGAAGAAAGTTCTGACCCATGGTAAGACATGAATGAGCCTCAAGGACATTATTCTAAGTGAAATACATCAGTTATGATAAGGCAGATACTGTATGTTTCCATGTATATATGAGGTGCTAGAATAGTCAAATTTACAAACAGCTGCACACTAAGATTACACGTCACATTACTGAAATGTATGCTTACAAATGGCTAAGATAATATATTTTGTGTTGTGCACATATTACCACAAGTAAAAATAATAATAATAAAGGAGAATAAAAAATAAAAAATAAAATAACTCAAAAGGAAAAACTACAATCTGACTATGAGAAAAAATGCAAAGACAGGTTTCTTTAATTTTCTTTGCTTGAGATTTTAAAAGAAAAAAAGGAAGAAAAGCTGCTAGTTGGAAAGAAAGTAGAGAAACCGGAGCTAATGGCATAGGTGTTATTTGTTTATTTAGTTAGTTATGATTAAGACAGAATTACAATTGAAATGTGTGATGAGTCAGTACAACACACAGGATAAAAGTTAAAAGTCTGCTCAAACTGCGTGTGTTTAAATCCCAACTCAGCTATTCAATGGTTGTATGACCTGAGTCATGTTATCTACTGAGTGCCCCAGATTCCTTATATTCACATGTGGACAATCCCAATATTTATTCCAGAGGATTGTTGCAACAACTAAAAAAAAAAATAAGATAGCAATGAACATAGAGGACTTAAATCTGACACCTAAAAAACACCATAGAGTAATGTTAAATTTAAAAATCTAAAATAAACATATACAAAAAATGGCTACTAGTTTATTTCTTTACAGTATATAATCTATATTGTGAATTATTAGTAGACATTATAGTGATCAAAGTAATGCATTTATTTTATTGCAAAAATGTTTTACATTCTTCCAAAATGATTGTATTATACCCTGTCATCTAAAAACTCTCTCTTAACATAAAACTTCAACAAAGAATACCAATATTTTGCATTTTTCTTTTTTTTAATGAAAATACTAAAAAATATTTCACATTGAGGGAAAAAATAATATGGGATTGATTTTTTTTGTCAGGAATACTAGGCTGAGGAACATAATTACACTTCTATTATTAGGTACTGAATGCTCGAATCACAGTGATGATTGAATGATTCATTGCTTAGCTGTGCTCACATATTTTTCTGCTTTAAAATCAACTATCAGCAAGTAGTTTAGAGTTGGTACTGATGACTCTAATATATAATGGATTCTTATATAATGTATATAAGAATCCATTAGAATGAATAGCAAGTGACAAGAATAAGAATATCGTAGGATACATTTAAGATGCCTTCATTGTTAAGAGTTAGGCAATGTATTTGAAACAATGCAATACAGGTGCGTCTTTAGCAGGATTTGAGAAAATAGAACACATTATTAGATACATGTATCTTGGTCATTTGTGTAATCAATATTAGTGTAAAGAAGATACAATAGCAAGAAAAGGAAAAATTTCCCTGAGATGCATGTGGAATATCCCTCATGAAAGATGAGATAAATGCTGGGGAAGTCACAGTAAAAGCCTTGAGATAAAAAGCAAACTAAATAAATCAATCCATCAAATAAACAAACAAAAAGTTTTCAGGGAAGTTTATCATGAAAATCTTAGAGCAAAGTCTATGATGAGGCTATTATTGTACTTCTAATAAATTTTTAAAAAATTCATTGGTTACTATTCTAAAATACAATTTTGCATATCTTATCTATGCCTCAAACTAAGGATCCTAAAATATTGCAGATGACTCCATTCATCATCTCTGATTTCTACTTATGAACCAAACCAATCAAAAAACAAACAAACAAACAAAAAAATCCCACTGGCATAAACTGAAAGTTACTTTGAATTTGGCTCTAAAATTCCCTTTAGAATAATAAAATGCCTTAGAAAACATAGTGTCTAGTTGTTAAAGACGGCAAATCCTAATGTTTCTGAACAAAAGGTCCACACTACCTCATGTTCATCATCTGCATATAGATAAATGAGAAAGAGAGAAAGAATGTATAAGTTTTACAAACCACTAAAGCATTATGAGATGAAAATAAGGATAAGTAAAAAGTAGATGCCTGATGAAATTTTCTTGGCTGAAATTGTAAATGAGAATTTAACATCCTGGTGTAACACTAAAGAGGAGAGGTAACTTTGAAATCTACACTAGTTCTAACTATTCTTACCACATTCTAGACTTCTGTTAATAAATTTAGAAATGGAGTTTTCTATTTCAGTAACTATTTGATACACATAGTTTGTTCCTTATATATATTTTAAGTAATCCTGGTCAATTCGCCAAAGTAACTAACCTCCTAAGATGATAAGAGCTATATTTCATATAATGAAAATGCATTTGAAAACCATAGTTAAGAAAGTTTCTTCAGCTGGGCTTGGTGGCTCAGCCTGTAATTCCATGCTTTGGGAGGCCTAGGTGAGTGGATTGCCTGAGCCCGCGGGTTCGAGACCCACCTGGGCAGCGTGACCTCATCTCTACAATAAATAAAAGATTAGCCGGGTGTGGCAGTGCATGCCTGTAGTTCCAGTTACTTGGAAGGCTGAGGTGGAAGAATCGCTGGAGCCCAGCAGATCGAGGTTGTGGTGGCTGGG
>NW_007248188.1:16500-25299 GCF_000164805.1 Carlito syrichta
ATAAATAAATAAAAATTGTTTTTTCCTACTCTCACACTCAACACAGCAATGATGTGATTAGGGTTTCTCCACACATCAGGCAATTCTCCAGTAGACACTTGTCCTATAATTCAGTTCAATTCTCACCCTGCCTGCCTGGAGTTGGAGTCAAACCCACAGATTAAGAAAGGCTCAGTTCTACAAGACTGCCTTCTGGCCAAGATGCCAACCACAAGTCTGGGCCTTCAGAACTTTTCATGACCAGCTATAAACTGGGGAGTCCCACAACCTCCTCCTCTGGTTCAATTATTTATTAGAGCAGCTCATGGAAGTCAGGGACACAGTTTACTTAAATTTACTGTTCATTGCAAAGGATATTGCAAAGGATGCAAATGGCATCTGGAAGTGTCCCAAACACAGGAGCTTCTGTCTTCATGGAGTTGGAGTGTGCCATTTTCCAGGAGGGTTGAAAATCAAATTAATAACCCATGAATATCATGCCTTCATGATGAAAACTCCATGCAATTCCCTGAGCCGTGGGATTCAGAGAACTTCCTGTTGAAAAACACACCCACATTCTGGGAAAATGACTGAAAGACCCAAATTTCTAATCATGGCTTGGTCTTTCTAGTGACCAGTCCCCATACAGGAGCCACCAAGAGTTGCCTCATTAGAACAAAAGACAATCTTATCATCTAGAAAAACCCAAGGGATTAAGAGCTCCATGTCATAAGCCAGGGTGAAAGACCAAAAATGAGGGCAAAGATGCATCTAGCACCCTTATCATTTAGGAAATAACCGGGGTTTTAAGAGCTCTGTGCTGGGGGCTGAGATTGAAGACCAAAATACATGTTTCTTTTTATGTCACAACATCACAGTTTTCCCATTTTATAGTTTAGCATTAATTTTAATTTGGATCACAAGGGAGGGGTATGGATGTGTGGGAAAGGGGCGCATCTAAAATTCATAACCCAATCCTGAATCCCACAAGAGAAAGTCAACACTGATGGCCATTTCCTGTATCAATTTTTTAATGATTTGAGAATTTATGCAACTAGTATATGCATTCCTTTTAGTGTTTCCAGATATCGAGAATAATGCTATTCTGCTAAGCTGTGAGCTAGGTTAGAGACTGGGGTTTCCCAGTATCCTGTGAGTTTGGCAGGAAAATATTGTCTCTGAAAGATACCTGATCTTTTCGATAACTGTCTGCTCTGGTAGAAAAGATGAAATAAAGCAAGAATGGGCAGGTGAGAGGAAAGACAGGAAGACAGGAAGGGAAGGAAGGAGGGAGGGAGGGGAAAAGAAAGGAAGAACACAATGAATAAAGAAAGAAAAAGAATCTTTAAAAATCTTTCTAAGAGAATCTATTAAAACATATTTTCGCTTTCAATTTTAAAATAAATATTTCAGATCTATCCCTGTAGTTGCAAAAGTTTGGGAACTACATAGTAAGGAAATATTACCATAACTTTTCGCTTGGAAATAAAAGGTGGTAAAATAAAAGTAAATGTGATTGTTATGTCCCCTTTGCACCCTACGGATTGTTATTGTTAAGGTAAAGTTTAAGTGAAGACATTAAGAACTCTTTGTAAGCAGCAGCAATGAGTGCCTCTCTGAGGCTCTTCGCTTGCCAAGCAAGCTGGGCCTGGGGATCTTGAGCAGGGGCCCATGGCCAGCGTCCTCTGGTCACATTTTCTCTAGGCAAGAGCCCATGGGAGATGAAACAGCTGCAGACGTTCTACAGATTCCCATCCATTCAGTAGGACAGTTTTCGAATGTTGTGAACCTGCTTGCACTTTTCTCAAAAAGAGTGCGAGGAGGCAACTGCAAACATTCGGTTTATAGGGTGAAGGGATAATTTAGGTTCAGGGACTGGTGTGCCAAAACCTAGATAGAATGTCTGAGTGACAGAGAGTGTTGCAGAAATCCAGCTAAGAATCTTAGTGGCCACGCTGGCCAACAGTCCCCAGCCCCTGCAAATCACTGTATGCAGAGACCAGAGTCTGCAGTGTCCTTTCCTTGGGGACATGTTTTGGTGTGTTCTACATCTGGGGAAAATGGCAGTGTTTGCAGATAGCCCTAGGGTGGGGTAGACGTACACATACTATCACAGGCAGGCCATGGAAGACAGTCAGTGTGAAAAAATATTTTGTGGGATGGCCTCCACTTCCTACAAGCCTGGGTTGTCCTTTCATTCGTCATTTCCTGGCTTCAGAGGGAGCTAGACTGACTTCCCAAGGTTCCTTGAGGCATCTCTCTTTATCCAGTACATTAGCTTTGAGACTGCTAATGGTGCAGGCTCCACCTGGCCACCTGGGTGGTCCTGACTGGAATTTGAGTGACCACACTTTTTCACATGCTGCCAAAGCCACAGAGCGAGGATGACTGAGGACAATGGGAAGATACACAGAGCAAACTATAAAATCTAGATCTTAGTTTCCATCATGCATTCTGGAGCATGCACTGATATTTCCATGAAACAGAACACTGCTCTTGCATCATCTCCTTATCATGGGTCATTTTATTTTCCCAAGGAAGAGGCACAGCCCCCACTTGACTTGTAAGCTTAAGTGCATGCCAGTGAAATGTATCAAATGATCTGGGAAGGAGAAAGTTCTTGAAATCTTTATGCTAATGGGGTTGTTTTGTGGATGAGAATCTTGGGGGAAAGAATATACCTAGGGCTGAGAGATGCATAGCCATGTATCCCATCAACAACAATTTTTACACTAAGCTAATTCAGATAGTCTTACAAAAGAAATTATGTAATATAATAATTATGTGGTATAATTCATGTAAGAATAATTCTACTGGAGATTCTCATATAAACTTGCTTTCTAAGGTCTTAGAAGTAAAAATACATCACGAGTGTAAAATATTATCACAATAAAACATTTCAATCAAAGGCTATTATTCATTAAATGTTACAATGCAGTATCTTTTTCTGAGAAAAATCTAATGTAACAGAATAAATATGAGAGTCTTTTCTGAAGTAAAAACACTGCTCAATGTGCATTTTGTTTGACTTAGGGCTCTTGAACTACATCTACATTGGGATTATTTCTGACTATATTTGTCACTGATTCCATATGGGTTGTTAATTCCCTCACCTGCCATGAAACCCTTATCTTTAGCACTTAAAGGCCCATGTACTGTAGGTAAAGTTCAGACATTCACAGCAATTTATTAACTATAGCTTGTATTGAATGACACTATTTTAAAAATATTATCCATCGAGAGATTCAACATGGTATCTAAAGACAGGGTATTTATCTTTCTTTCTCCATAAATGACCTTTTTTCCTATGACAGAAGTGAAACCTTGCTCTAATCATAATTGTTAGCACATTCTCATTAAAACAATCTTTTAAATAAATTACATTTTAAGGAAGTAAATGTATTAACTGAAAATGGTAGTATGACCAATATTGAGTATTCTGTGGGCATGCCTATCAAACACATGTGAGGCTAGGAAGGTTTTTAAAGACAATGATAAGAATAGAAATGTGTGGAAATAATTATACAAAATGGGAAGGAAGTCCTTCTGTCACTGCAAATACACTGACTCATTTTAGTTGGGTCTAAATAATACTGAGTGACCACTATGGGTGTCTGATCCCCTCGATTTTTCCATTGTCCATGGTTGACTCCTGCCTTTTAAATTTTTCCTTCTTGGACCTTGGGTAAAATAGAAGCCAACAGATAAAGATATCTTTCAACTTCTTGAGAGTTTATTATAACATTTGCTAGATTGGCGTTTGTGTGTTCTTTTTTCTCTAATTCAGAAAAAGAGCTATCCTATTTCTTTCCCAAATCTAATCTTTCTTTCATCTTAAAATGTGCCTCCCTTGACCATGCTCTCCTGGCTGCACCTTGACCTCTCTCACCACAGGCCTTCCTTCTCTAGAATATATAACACACTAGAGTCTCTCCTGTGTGATACTCCTTCCTCTTCCCTTCATGGCAATATAGCTATCATCTTAAGCTATTCCCTGTCTTCTACTAAGCTACTGTGTAAGAATCTCACATTTGCTGTCTCTATTTCATTGCTATATATTATTCAAAAAGTAACAGAGTGAGTCTAGTTAAACATAAGTCAGCAGTGCCCTCCTCCACTTGAGACTTTCCAAAGTCTTCTCAATGCACTTAGAATAAATTCAGTTCAAGGTCCCATATGACTTGATTGTCTTCTACCTCTCATGTCTCATCTTACCACATACTCTCTGTATCCTCTTCATTCAGTCTCTCAGGCCCCACTGCTCCTCAGTCCAACTAACCACAGGATCAGTTCAGAGCCCCTAACTCATTCATCTTTCCACAGAATGTTTCCCTTAAGGCATTCAGCTCTGTTCTCAAAACCCCCATGGTGAAGCCTTCCCTGTTCACCCAGTCATGACTATTTAAGCTTTATCTCTTCCCATAGAAGAAAGTAAGCTCTAGCAAGCTAGAAAACTTGTTTGATTAGTTCACTACTATAGGTTCATGCCCAATATAGTGCTTGGCTCACAGTACCACTCAAAAAAGACATATGGGAAGAACAGATAAAAAGTTCATTTAGCGTGACCAGTTCTTTCCACATCACTGTGGTCAATGAAGGGCTAGATGTGGTGCCCAGTGGATCTATTTCTTTTCTCATCTCCTCTGTCCTCTGCATCATTTGAGAATGTGAATGTCTATCACTCCTTCCTAAAACATTACTCATGTCTGCCAGGCTTTCCCACCATTCTTCCTGGCTTCTCATTCCTTTATTTATGAGTTTTCTGTCAATTGCTCTTTTATGAATTTTCTGCCAACTGTTCTTTAAGTGTTCCCATTGTGGTGAGTCTCTGATCTCTTCAGTCTTCTTGTCACTTTTCCTGCTTTCTCAGAGTAATTTTGTTAATCTCATCATCTCCATTTATACAGTATAATCTCCAAATGAAGATTATCACTGATTATCTTGATATCTCTGCAAGCAACTAATATGCATTTACAACTACTTATTGGTCATGTCCCATCTGATAAT
This sequence comes from Carlito syrichta, assembly GCF_000164805.1. NCBI lineage: Eukaryota > Metazoa > Chordata > Mammalia > Primates > Tarsiidae > Carlito > Carlito syrichta. The sequence goes on from NW_007248188.1 coordinate 21,487, forward strand.
TGGGATTTAAAATTCCCCTTCACTATGTCTCTCTATTGACTAGTCTCTAATTTAGGTTAATAGCCACACCTTTCCCTGGGGTCTCAAAATGGACACTAGGATGTGATTCTTGACTCTGACGCCTTTCGCTTAAAGTTTTGTTATCATATTCGTTGCATCAGTGGATTATTTCATGTGTAGATGTTACTGTTAAACACTAGTACTGTTTCCATGTTCAGAATCATAAGTTAGGCTAAACACTAGATGCGGTCATGATGCTAGAGTGACCATCTGCAGTCCAGGATCTTCTAATTGTGGAAAGAAATTAAAACAAACTGGAGATGAAACATGGACATATGGGCTCTACCTAGCCAGGTTAGAAAAAACTTTCACTCCCAGCCTTAAAATACCCACGTGGAGCCACACTCACCTCATTCGCATAATCGAAGATCTGCCTGGACACTGAGCCTCTGAAGGAAAAAGGTCTCCCTGAAGCAAGAGCAGCAGGGTTGACTGGGAGCACAACACAGGCGAGCGTGAGGCTGGGCCAGGTCCAGTGGCACCGCTGCTTGGGAGGAGTCACTTCACTTTTGCATCCGTTACCAAAAAGAGAATTTGGATCCTCTGATCAGATTTCCCCAGTTCTAGTGAGGCATCCTTGTACAGCTGCTTGAGCTTTGTTTTGACAACCTCCTGTCTGAAGCTGCTTTGAGGCTGCCCTTTCCCTTGTTTCCTAAGCTGAGGAAAATAAGATGGCCTCTGTTTGGGGGAGGTGGAAGTTAAGTACACACTTATTTTTTATTGTAACTTGTTTGGGACCAGATGCTGCAAAATGCCTTGTTTCATGTGTTATTGTGTCTAGAAAGTAACATTCTGTTAATATTGTTTTAGTTTCAATATAGAATCATTTTTTAAAAGTAGGGTTTATTTTTTAAAATTCAATGTTCAATTCAAATGCATAGCGATAACTTCCAAGGTAAGATTATAGTCAGAAACAGTTATTCTGATCAGATGACTTACAGAAATTTCAGGGCTGGCTAAGTGGCTCATGCCTGTAATCTCAGCACTTTGGGAGGCTGGGGTTGGAGGATCACTTAAGGCCAAGAGTTTGAGATCAACCTGGGCAAGATAGCAAAATGCTGCCTCTACAATAAATAAATAAATTAATTAATGAATAAGCAAATTGAAATTAAAAAGAAAAATTTCTGGACTATTCTCATTTTAAGATCCCTTATTAATGAATGACTTAAATTTAACTAAAAACTGCAACGTTATCCTTTGTACGTTTTCATTATATAGTGTTAATAAGCTTAGTTGTCAACAGATGATATACTTATGCTATTCATCTTTAAAAAATGAAATTAAAAATAAATTTTTAAAAAGTCATGTCATCTACACCTCCAGGTCTTCTTGCATGTCTTTAGATTTTCTATTCCCTCCTCTCCACTCCTCTGTCCTAGCTGAGGCCTAAATCATCACTTGTTGATTATAGCTGCATTTCAGTATCACTCTTCATTTGCTGTTAGCATAAAGTGAGCTTTCTAAAGACAAAAATCTGTTCATGTCTTTTCCTGGCTTAAAACTCTTCATTTTACTTAGAATAAAATTCCTACATGACTTGATATGACCAGCTCCTGACTGCCTATTCAGCACCACCTTGGGCCACTCTTTATGTTAAACTGCATTCTGAGCGCACTGTACTACTTGTGATATCTGGAGATATGGTCACTCTTACTCATTCTGTAAGGTTAAGATCAAATGATTTTTTTTTTTTTGAGTCATGGTCTCACTCTGTCACCTAGGCTGGAGTGCAGTGGCACTATCACAGCTCATCACAGTCTCAACCTCCTGGATTCAGGCAATCCTTCCACCTCAGCCTCCTGAGTAGCTGGGACTACAGGTTAATTTTTTGATTTTTTTGTAGAGAGGAGGTTCCATTATGTTGCCCAGGCTGGTCTCAAAATCCTTGGTTCAAGCAATCCTCCTGCCTCGGTCTCCCAAAAAGCTGGGACTGTAGGAAACTGATCCAGATGTGGTGATTTAAAAAAGGGTGAATAAAATAGTTCAGGGTTTTGAATTTTACAAAGAATAAGAGGAATATTAAGATATATTTCAAAGAAAACACAATTAAAATTATTAGAGTACTTAAATAAAAAGATCAGTAAAAATAGATCTAAAATTCTAGAATCAGAAAGAGGAATCTGTGTTTTATGTAAGTATAGCATTTCAAAATAAGGTTGGGAAGAAAATATGCAAACATTATTGCCGAAACAATGTGTTCAGTAAGGGGATAAAAAAATTATTGGCCTATGTCATCACAGACCCCAACAAACATTTAGAAAGAAAAATCAAAACCTAAAATTACTAAGTAATAAATATTTATTTGACGTGTGCGTGTGTGTGTGTGTGTGTGTGTGTGTGTGTGTGTGTGTGTGTGTGTGTGTCAGAGATAGGAGGTACAAGGGCTTTTTAAAATATAAAACTAAAAGAAGAAATTGTGAACTGGGACTGGTTTTGTGTTCCTGTAGTCTCAGCTGCTTGGGTGGCTAAAGCAAGAAGATTGTTTGAGCCCAGGTGTTTGAGACCAGTCTAGGCAGCATAGTGAGATCCCCAACTCAATTTTTAAATAGAGAGGGAAAAAAACATAAATATAATGAAAATAAGTGGCTATTTTAAAAAGTCCTAAGAAAGTCTTATTAGTCAAAATATCATTAACAAAATGTAGAGACCAAGAAACCCATGAGAGACAGTCACCTTAAATATTTACTGACTACTGATGCCATCACACAAAGTAAGATTTGATTTCATTTTAGTAAGTACTTTTGGAGTAAAGCTATGTATCAAGCACCGCTCAAAACAATTTAACTTGGTCTCATGCTTGAAGGTCAAAATATTGAGAAAAATGATTCATGTATAGTGTTCTTTAAATAGGCATGGCACTCTAAATTTAGGAAACAGAGTGTTAACACATAGGAACTTAAGCAAAGCGGAAAAAAACAGCTCAAGTTTCCTTATACTTCAAGAATAATCATTTGTCATGGTCAGAGAAGACTCTATTTAGAGAAGATTTACTTGGTCAAAATATACAAACAGTATAGTTCAGGAAAATCTTTCTAGGACGTCACTTTGAAATAAAATTTATTACAAAATGATTTAGACTGGACTAGCTGTCCTTAATTTTAAATTTAATATATTGTGCTTTTGAATAACTTGCACTATACTAATTTTTACACATGTTATTATAATGACTTTTTTTTTTGAGTTGGAGTCTCACTCTGTCACCCAGACTGGAGTGCAGTGGCTTCTCCCGGCCACCTCAGCCTCTATCTCCTGGGCTCCTGCGATCCTCCCACCTCAGCCTTCCAAGTAGCTGGAACTAGAGGTGCGCACTGCCACGACTGGCTAGTTTTGATTTATTGTGGAGATAAGGTCTTGCCAAGTTGCCCAGGCGGGTCTCGAACTCACAGGCTCAGGCAATTCACTCACTTCAGCCTCCCAAAGTGAGGGATTACAGGCTGAGCCACCGAGCCCAGCTTGTAATGACTTTTAAGTGCAAAATAGTATGTTTTAGCTGAGACAGGATGACTTTGTATTATGACATGATGGTTCAGCTGCCAATGGCCAGGATAGATGTGTCACCAGCATTATTTCAAATACACTTGTGGGTATAATGGAATATTATATTGTACTTTTATAGTTATGTAAAAATTAATAAAAAATATTGATACTGAGAAAAAGCTAATATATCACAAATTCATAAAATTGAGAGGAATTGTAAAAATTGCTGAGAACAGAGAATCTTTAGACTTAAGGGGTTGATTATCAAAGAACACA
>NW_007248188.1:25784-32551 GCF_000164805.1 Carlito syrichta
CGTGTGACTGCATGTAAAGAAGTTTACACATGGTCAGGCATGGTGGCTCATGCCTGTAATCCCAGTACTTTGAGAGACAGAGATGAGAGGATTGCCTGAGCCTGTGGGTTTGAGACCAGCCTGGGCAACTTGAGGAGACTTCATCTCTACAATAAACCAAAAAATTAGTTGGGCGTGGTGGCACACACCTGTAGTTCCAACTACTTGGAAAGTTGAGGTGGAAGGATTACCTGAGTCCAGCAGGTCAAGGCTTTGGTGGCCATGAGCATGCCACTGCACTCCAGCCTGGGCAACAGAGTGAGACTTCAACTCAAAAAAAAAGTTTAGATATTTTCATTGCTGAATAATATCATATTTTGTGACTATACACAATTTATTGATCAATGCTAATTAAGAGAGTACCCTTTTTTTTTCCTTTTGAACAATTTTATACAATGCTGCTAACTAAAAACAATGTTGTACCTGTTCAGTGTGCTCATATATACACATTTCCACTGGCATATATTTGGAGTGGAATTCCAGAGTCATAGGGCATGAATATTTGTGCTCTTGTTTCTTAAAGCGAATTTATAAATTTATACTTACACCCATGCTTCATATTTTTACCATTTGAATTTTCTTTAACACTTTTTAATTTTAATAATTTAAGAGTTTGTGTATTTCTATCAGTTTTCTTTCTGAATACAAACCCTTCATAAGATATATTTAACTCTAATTGCATATCTCCATTTGAGTTATTTTATTTCTGAATACCAACCTTTTGCAAATTGTAATTGTTAAAATGTCTTCTCTATGTATGTGGCTGACCTTTTTCAGCTCTCTTTGTTCTCAGGCTTGTGAATAATGGTGTTTTTTAAAAAAATGATCATGCTAATGATAGCTATGCTATCATTTTCTTCAGGAGGAATTTCAACTAACAGGGATCTTTGGATATTCAGGGTTTCTTCAGTATAATGAAATTCAAATTCAAGTACTTTATTCATGATTAACACATATTTTGATAAGAAGAATTTTTCAACCTCAAAGTCATGAAGGTAGTTTTCTATATTTATTTTTAGAAATGCTTTATTCTGTAACATTTAAATCTACAGTCAATATGGACTTGATTTTTCTATGTTTTATGAATTAGTTTCTTTTTTTAAATAGTGGTATACAATTGATGTAGAATCATTTCTTGTTATGTTCTTCCTGTTTCCACTGTTCTGCAACTCTGCTTTTATCATAAATCAAATGCCCAGCCATGCACAGATGTATTTCTAGATTGTCTACTTTAGGTCATTGGTCTATTTGTCTCTTCAGACTATATTCATAAAGTAGCTTTATAATAAATCTTGATATTGGGTCGGGTAAGTTTTTTTCTTCAATATTGCCTGGGCTAGCATCCATTTCCTACAAACTTTAGGATTACCTTTCCTTTTTTTCCACAAGAAATCCTGTGGGATTTTATTGTAATTTTAATGAATTCACAAAAAGTTTGTGAGAGAATTGATATCTGCTCCTCAGGCTTGTTAATGACAATAACATTATTTTTTGAAACCGAATGTTGCCAGACCCCAGAAGCTGATTAACTGCTATGCTACATTCCTATTACATACAAGGCTAGCACACCATTCCTAGAGATAAAACAATAACCTATGGCCTTAATTTTGAGTATTTATAGATATACAAAACCCTCCTAGTTCTCAAGTGTAATGGTTAAGAGTAGATGTCAACTTGACTTGACTAAGCGATGCCCAGATGGTTGTCACCAGCATTGCTTCTGGGAGGATTCCTGAGGGTGTTCCCACAGAAGATTGACAAGTGAATCAGGGGACTGGGAGATGAAGGTACCCCTCGATGTGGACTGGCACCCATCAGCTGCCAGCACAGCTACAACAAGGCAGGTAGAAGAAGGGGGATAGACAGCTTGCTGAGTTTCCTCTGCTCTCTCTCCACTTTCTCTGGAAGATTGTTTTGCTTCCTCTCCTCCTACCCTGGAACATTAGATTCTAGATACTCTGTCTCTTGAACTTACACCAGTGGCCTTCTGGGGGCTCTGGGGCCTCCATCCTCAGACTGAGGGCTTTATTGTCGACCTCTCCAGCTTTGAGTTTCTGGAATTGGACTGAGCCATCTGTCAGTCTTTCTCATTGCTCTGCTTGCAATGGCCTATCTTGGAACTTCACCTTGTAATCATGTGAGCCCATCTTCCCTAATAAATTCCCTTGTATACATACTAATGTCCTAGTGGTTCTGTCTCTCTGGAAAAACCTGACTGATACATTGAGCCATACTCAATATCATCAAGTCCACATTTTCATTTGTCAACGGTGGTAGTGGTGTGAGCATGCAGACCCAGATGTCTCTGAAAAACGTCCAGTTTCTCAGAAACCTAGTTGCATCACATATATATTCAATATAATGCATAACTATAAGAGATATAATGTTTGATCAGCATAAACAGTGAAGATATGATGAACTATATCCGACATTTTTTGATAATAATAATATGTAATCTTAAGCCAGGCTCAGTGGCTCAGCCTGTAATCCTGCACATTTAGGAGGCTGAGGTGAGAGGATTGTCTGAGCCCGCGGGTTCGAGACACACTTGGGCAACTTGGCGAGACCTCATCTCTACAATAAATCAAAAAATTAGCTGGGCATGGTAACACATGCCTGTAATTCTGGCTACTTGGAAGGAGGAGGCAGAAGGATCACCAGAGACCAGCAGCTCGAGGCCGCGGTGGCTGGAAGTGGCCACTGCACTCCAGTCTGGGCGACAGAGTGAGACTCCAACTCAAAAAAAAATGTAATCTTTGAAAATTACTTGGGTTGGTGACTGGAGTAAGGTAAAGACACATGAGTGATACATTTGAAAAGGAAATAACATAGACTTCTAATGGCTAACATTTGTTAACCAAACGTTCTAAAGCAAAAGCTAAAATATGCAAAATCATCTTAAGAAAAGAGACTAATTCCCAGACCAGGAAAAACTTCACTTTTATCCATATTGTGAATATTGTATGAAAAGTCACAATTTGCTTTCTTCAGGTAAAGTAAAATTTCCACACAAACACAAGATGCTGGTTCTGCTTTTGACTCATGATTATACCTTGTAATCAGCTCACCAGTGTTGCTGCTTTATGTGGATAATGACTCCATTTGTAGCTCCCTGGAGCACTCAGTCTCTTCACTAAATGTTTTCTCCATCTTTCTGACAGCAAACTATATGCACTAATTTTGCCACTCCCCACACAACTCGTTATTGGAACATGTGTGTATTTTTCACACTCCCTAAGCCACTACCAAGCCATTGCTTTTCCAAACCCAGAAATGCTATTCTGAGTGTGCTTCCTTGGCCTGTGCTCTCGTTTACTGATCGTATCATATTCTTTGTGTTCTCTGCTTTCCTATCAAGCTGGTGGACATAACTACATGGGTAACTCATCTAATATTAGTGTCCCAGTACTTTTGTTACCTAAAACCTAATGGTCTTAGATCACATTTTATTTCTGCCACTGATTTTTTGACTGCTATATGTTTTTTCTCCAACCTATCAGCTTCTTGTCTTCAGTCCTCTGTTTGTCAAGCTTATACATTATTTTGTTTTACCTGATTACTCTATAAAGTGGACTAGGAAAAGTTCAGACCTGGATTAACCCTGTGCTCTCCACTATTTCATTCCTCTTACTTTCTCTTTAAGGCAGAGAGGAAGGATGTGGAGAAAATTTCACACTGATTCAGATCAAAATACTAGAAATTTATAATACTCAGTATCAAACACATCTTCTCTTTAATTTGACATATTGACATAACTCTAATTACAATTTTTCTTCTTTTATTCACAATAGCCATGCCCAACTTTTTCATACTCTTAAATTTTTTATACCACCAGACTCTCCACTCAGAGCAGATATCCTTGTCTTATGACATATAGTTTTTTTAAAAAATGAAACATTAATTGGAGTTTTGCTTATGGTTGTAAAAAGATGAATGCAATGTAAAAAGGTGAAAGAAAACATCTTTCCCAAACTAATGAAGAGAAAAACTGGATAATCTACAAAAATTAGAGCTTTTTGTCAAGCATATCAAATAGCAAAGTTCACAAGATGATCAACTGAACTGCATTCCAAAGAATGACAAGCTTATTCAAGAAGCGTTAGAAAACATGAACTGCTTTTACATTTGGCAGACTGTGTGAGGAAGAGGTAGCCACCATTAAAGCAGATAAGGAAAAAAGCTGAAATTCTCATAAATTCTTAAACAATTAGAAGAGAACAAAGGTTTCTTGACAGAAACTAAGCATGTAGAAAAACATAGTAGCCGGGCTCGGTGGCTCAGCCTGTAATCCCACGCCTTTGGGAGGCTGAGGTGAGTGGATTGCCTGAGCCCATGGGTTCGAGACCTGCCTGGGCAGTGAGACCTCATCTCTACAATAAATCAAAAAATCAGCCGGGTGTGGTAGCGCATGCCTGTAATTCTGGCAACTCGGAAGACTGAGGCAGAAGGATCGCCGGAGCCCAGCAGGTCGAGGCTGCGGTGGCTGGGAGCGCCACTGCACTCCAGTCTGGGCAACAGAGTGAGACTCCAACTCCAAAAAAAAAAAAAAACATAGTGACATCTGTAAAGTACGTAGAGAAAAATAAATATAAACGCAGAATTCTTTACCTACTTTTAAAAATAAACGTGAAGGGTGGGGCATGGTAGCTCACACAAGAAATTCCAGCACTTTGGGAGACTGAGTGAGGAGGATTGCTTGAGTTCATGATTTGAAACCAGCCTGAGCATCTTGTCTCTATAAAAAAAATTTTTAAATTAGCCAGATGTGGTGGCGCTTGCCTGTAGTCCCAGCTATTCAGAAGGCTGAGGTGGAAGGATGGCCTAAGCTCAGGAGGCTGAGGCTGCTGTAATGTGATGAACCATGATCAATGAAATAAGACATTTTTAGACAAACAAAGGTTAGAGAATCCATTGCCAGCAGCCCAGAAGTACAAGAACTATTGAAGAAAATTATTTAGACAGAAAGAATATGATTTATAATGAAAATTTAGTTTAACTCAAAGAAATAAATAACATAGGAAATAAACAACTTAAAGATAAATATGAAAATATAATTGCTTATTTGTAATAGAAATAAAATAAAGCTTTGGAACTATACAGCATGTAGAAATAAAATATATGACAAAAAACCACAAACACTGATTTGAAATTGAAATATATTGCTGTAATATTCATATACTACAAAAGACATAGTATAATATTTGTTGAAAGTGTGATAAGTCAGAGATGCACATTGTAAACACTAGAGCAACAAATTAAACTATTTTAAAAGAAGTAAAACTAAAAAACAAATAGTGAGATAAAAATGTAGAATTAAAAGTGCTCAATTCCCAAGAAGGACAAAGAAGTGGAAAACAATAACAAAGAATGCATGAAGTAGGTAGAAACTAGTGAAATACTGGATTTATTGGTAATCAATAGAATTGATAATCACATTAAAAATAATTGACCTTTGCACAACCAATACATTGTTAGACTGGATAAAAAAGTAAGAACTAATTTTATACTATCTATGAGAAACCAATTTTAACTGAAAGACTTGAAGTGATGAAAACTAAAGTCTGTACAAATATAAACAATGCAAACTTTAATCATAAGAAAGTTGTAATAGCTATATTTACACAAAACAAAGTAATCTTGGTGCAAGTACACTTTTTAAGAATATAGATGGGCACTATATATCTAGAAATGAATCAATTTATCAAGAAAATTTAATAATCTTAAATATCTATGAACCTAATTACAGGGCTTCAAAAAGAGTTTTTAAAAACTTGAAATAAATGAAAGAAGAAATAGATAAATCCCCAAGTATAGTTGGAGACATCAACATTACTCTCTTGGATTTTGAAATGATAAATAGGAAAAAATAATAAACAAAGAGAAGGTGAAAACAGCCCTATAGACCTCCTCAACCAACAGCACAATGCACATTCTTTTTAAGTACATATAGAACATTCTCCAATGTAGATCATATACTGTTCCATAAACTAAATTTTAATAAAATTAAAATAATTAAATATCACCCAAGAGATAATTTCAAACCTTATGGAACTAAAATATAAATCAGTAACAGAAATATATCTGAAGTATAAAAATATTTAAAATTTGACTACTTCCAAATAATTCACTTGTTAAAAAAAATCAAAAGGGCAATCTAAATGTATTTTGAATTGAATGTTATTTAGATATATCAAAATTTGTGAACTTCATCTTTAAAAAGCATTGTAATTTTAGCATGAAACACACACATAAAAAAAGAGGAAGGGGCTCAAGTCAATGATCTAATCTTCCATGCTAAGAAATTAGAAATAAATGACAAAAGTAAACCAAACAGTAATAAAATAATAATATCAGAAATTAATAAAAATTTTAAACAGAAAAAATAGAACAGAGAACATCAACAAAATCAAAACCCAGGTTTTTAAAAAAATCAACAAAATTATAAAACTCCAGTTAAATTGATCAAGAATAAAAAAGAGAAGACACATATTACTTATATCAAAAATGAGAGAGAATATATCACTACATATCTAATAGACATGAAAAGACAATAAGAGAAAATAGGAAATCTGCATTATTCTAACAAATTTGATAACTTAGATTATTTGAAAGACAAGATACAAACAACCAAAACTTACTTTAAAAAATAGAAACCGGAATAACCCTAAATTCATGGAAACAATTAAATTCTTAATTTAAAACCTCTCTATGCATAAAAGCTTAGGTCT
>NW_007248188.1:32578-38590 GCF_000164805.1 Carlito syrichta
CAAGTACCAAACGTACTTGATTAAAGCAACATTGTACCTTGATAAAGTTTGTAAAAACACACACACACACACACACACACACACACACACACACAAAGAAAGATAGAAAGAAAGAAAGAAGGAAAGGAAAGAAAACTACAAACCAATATCTTTTGTGAGCATATTCGGAAAATCCTTAAGGAAAGATTAGCAAATTGAATCCTGCTATATATAGAGAGTTTATCCAGGAACGTAAGTTTATTTATCATTCAAAAATCCATTAATGTAACCCCATAGCATTACCCATGTCAACATAAGATCTTGGGATTATTTCACCAGATAACAGACAAAACATTAAATAAGATTCAACATCTATTCTTGATAAAATTTTAAGAATAGAAGAGAATGACTAAGAGGTATGTGTTAGTAATTCAAGTGTGAATGCTTTCTTCCCTAAGAGCAGGATGAATTAAACAAAGGTCCTAGACAAAGCAAAATGGCAAGATAAGGAATCCTTCAACTTCTCAGTAAAAGACTACAAGCTGGTACCAGTTCTCACTCCTTGCTTTCTTATTCTATTATAATGGAAGAGGGCACAAAGTTTGCCTTATTCATTTCTGCATCAACAACATCAGGTACTGTGCAGGATGCTGAGGTGTGCATAACTGAATAAAAAACAAACCAGAAAATAAATGGCCAACTATGTTTGCCGCTTGTCCTTCCCCCTCATGGTTAAATACTGTCTGGAAATCTCTACTTAACATAAAGCCTGCTGCTAGTTTTATGTATCTGATTTACCTGACATTTTTCTTCTTTTTCCTTTGATGTATTTGCTTCCTAACATCTGAACTATCACTTTAATATTTTTAATAAGAAAATGATTGCGTTTTATTGCTGAGTCATTGAAAAACCAGTTCTCTGGATCAAGTTTTTCATGTTCAATTTCCTAATATGGATACAACTGTGCTCATGTATATGAGTTTCAGAAAGCCTAAATAACTTACATCAATTTTAATGAGTCTGCTCACCATAAATTATGAACCCTCCAACCATAAAATCTATTATCTCATTAAATCTATAGGCATTCTCGATGTATTCATATCATAGACAAAACAGAGTAATGATTGTCTAGAAAACTATTAGTAAAACTTAAAAAATATTTACTTGAATACAATAATAATTCAGAAACCTTAGGTATAATACTGCTAAACTATTTCATTTTATGTGTTATTATTAAATGACAAGCTTTCAGAAGTTTTCACTGTCTCATCAATATAAAATTTAATTAGAAGGAAATCTAGGAAATGAAGGTAAAAAAGCATGCTTTCTTCCCTACATATCATATAATGTCTTGTTGAATTATTTTTCCAGCTTTCAGTTACCTTGAGAAAGCATGGTTTAGGAGGAAAACACTGGGCAGAAAGTCTGAATTCCTGGTTTTGAGTCTGACTTCATTACTGATTTCCTACAGGTCAGTTTATTTTCTTTATATTTTACAGTTTTCATAGCATCTGTTACTAATAATAGTAACTCCTAGCCTTGAATATTGCTTTGTATTTTAAGAAGTATTTTATTTCATTTTATTTAGACAGGGTCTCACTCTGTCACCCAGGCTGGGGTGCAGTGGCGCGATTCCAGCTCACTGCAGCCTTGACTTCCTGGGCTCAAGTGATCCTCACACTTAAGTCTCCCATGTTGTTGGAACTGTAGGCATGTGCCACCATACCCAGCTAATTTTCATATTTTTTGTAGATACAAGCTCTCACTGTGTTGCCCAGTGTTGCAGTTTTATATCGCAATATTAAATAAGAGAGTCTCATGCTATCTGAGTATTAGCAAGACAGTAACAATATCACTGCTGTTGTATTCTCTGAGGTAATTATTGAGTACCCAACTTGCAATCCCACTTGGGGGTTTCCTTCTCATCTTCAGGTCTAAACATCCAGAAGTCAAGTTTAAATAAATGATCCTGCATTTTTACTTTTTGTGACCAAGTTGTACCAATTTGGTATTGGGTCTCAGAGAGATTGAGTTAGTTGGAATCTGCACAAAAGCATAGAAATAAGCTGAGTCACAAGGAAAAGTACTTAGAATGAAGATCCATTAACTCTGATTGTAGATGTCCCAGGAGCTACTTAGTGTGCTACCTCTTTGAGTACTTTCAAATATTTACTGAACCATGCAAGTTGTGTATCTTTATAATAACACTTCACATCTCAATTCCTTCAATTTTTCCACAGGTTTTACTTAAGACATATCAAATGTTTTCCTATACCTTGCTATCAGATAACTCTTATAAATTGGACATTATTAATATTTATCTGAAAAAGCATGCTCAAAGAGGTTAAATATTTTGTCAAAAGTTCCAGAACTAGGAAAAGCACAGTCAAGACACAAGACAAAAAAATCACTATTTTTTCAAAAGAAATGTGCATTGATAATGCTATCCATTGAGAATCATTCTTTTGTAAAAATTGAACTTCCATAAGAACGAGAGATAGGGCACATAATTCACTTTTACCTCAGAAACACATGTCAATGGAATTTTAACAGCTGAGAAATCCCTCAGTTTCCTTTTGAAAGCCACGATAATTGCAGATATTGCTTCTGCCTTTCTGCATATATATTCCCGAGCTGCCCATCTTCAAGGACAGACTTGAGTTGATGAGCACATCCTCCCTTCAGAGTGAAGCAAACTGTTACCTTCAATGCTGAAGGTAACCACCAGGAAACTGACACAAGTAAAATTCTGACATAGGAAAACTTGCTTAAAAGCACAGTTCTTTTCATCAGTCTTTGGAAGCCAGTTTCTGTACAGATTTATATAGCTAAGGTTTATCACTAATTTAATTATGCCTCTGGAGTGGATTGTATTTAATTTTAGAATTCCTTGGGATTGGTTACAATTTTATGACTACCTTAAGCCTTTCTCAAAGGCATAATTTTTATAAAGCAATCAAGCACAAATATTAGGTAAGGCCAGAGGTCATTCATCTTCTCTTCTTTCTGCAAGCAGGACTTATATGGAGTTTTCGGAGCTATGAGGGAGTATATGAAACAATTTCCTTTTATTGCCGAAATTGCTTCTATCAAACTATTCATTAATTATTCCAATTGCATTTTGAATGGTACTAGAATGTGCAAAGGTTAAAATATGTATCTATGTATTATATCAGTACTTGATATTGTCTAGAATTTTATATCCCTTTAGGGTTATTTCTTCTAAAAAAACACAAAGTTCTAACCACATATATTGAATATAATAGAAGTGACACCTATACAGACTTTTAAAAAAATATTTTATATTAAACATGTGGTAGTATTTGAATAACAAAATAAATAGGATTTATAATAAAATAAACCATATGTAAAACGAGAATTTTCCATATAAATTGAACTTGCTATAGAATAAAATGGATAACCTCATGCCAAAAACTCAGCTAAGAAAATAGAGCCTTACGATAATTTGAAGCTCCCTGGTGCTTCCACCAGGTTGTATTCTTCTAGAGTGACCTAGACGTACCCACCATCCTGATCATGAATTGCATACCCATTCGTCAAAAGAGAAAATTACAACAAATTTAATTTAAAGATCTTCATTAGCTTTTATGGGCAATTCTGGAATCAGCCAACACTTCATTCCATAAAAGAAAATGAGTGTTCTGATTAGCTGAGCAGAGGAGTTTGGCTTTATAGACAGAAAGGGCTGAGGAAAGCAGAAACAGAAAACAAAAAAATGGACTGGTAGATTCAGAGTTACTTTCCTTCTAAATGTTGGAGAAGACAGGACTTCCTTATCATGCTGCCTAAAACTGGCTTGTCTCGGATTACCTCTTTCTCTTCTGTTTTCTCTCAAGTTCAGATAAACAATTTAGTTCTGGCTTGTTGACATGGAATTTCAGCATGAATAACTCCGTTCTGGTTTGATCTGTTAGGCCTAGTCAGGAGCTCAGTCCAAACCTGTAGCCTCCTGTAAATTTTATTTAACGATTCCCCCCACTTGGTCAGCCCTCCCCTAAGTTAGGATGTGACCACAACTTCGGGCATCAGTGCTGCTCCCTGTCATCATCATTTTGGGGTTTTGGCCTCAACACATTATTCATCAGTTACAGTGTCTTTGTTATCATTCATTTCTAGGAGGTTTCTCTTTAGTGCGCGTGAGAGAGAGAGAGAGAGAGAGAGAAGAGAGAGAGATAGAAGAGAGACCATCTAGCATTTAGCATATGATTGCATGTCGACGTTTAAGACTCTGAGAGGATATCATATCAGGGAGGCTACCATTAGGACTTTAGGACTTCTCCAAAGGTGATACTAAGCTTTTGAAGTATGGAACCAGGGTTCTCATGAGCAACACCAACTGAAATCAAATAAATTAAAGAACGAGCCCTATGATGAATCTACTCATTTTAACCTAGTAGCTTGTTCATTAACTTTTTGGCAACTGAATTTCTACAACAGCCAATGTATTTATCCACATGCAACAGAAATGTAGGCAACAGTGTAGATGCTTCCTTGTTCAGCTATTAGGTGACAATTTATCTATCCCATGACTGGGCCCAACTAAAGCAGTGTATAAAGACAAGTAGGTCAAGAAATTTGACTCAAAGAACAATAGTATGATTTGAACACAATTGCAATAGGGATGTGGCTGAAGCTGCCCACTGGGTGAACTAAGGGACCCCTTAGATCATGCAGAGATCTGGGTTTGGCATGACAGATCCAATATTTCAGCAGGTTACCTGCAGAAGCTGCCAATTGTGGAATTCTAAATTTAATGCTATCCTGCCAAGCAAAAAATGTGGACATAGGCAAGGAAAAATGAAGGGCAAGGGTCGCGTGATGATGGGGAGTCTTTTCCCGACCTCTTCAAAAGAACTGTGCATAGGATGAAGTTGTCACATTCTCATCCTGGTTATCAGTTTGAATACCTCTGGTTATGATGTAGGTAGACCCCATTTGAGGCCACATCAAGCATGAGACTTGGGACTTGAAATTTGCATCCAGGTATTGGGCTCCCGCTCACAGGGTTTCAGAAACAGAATAGTTAGTTCTTGCTCTTACTTGGTGAGTTGTAGCCAAATATTAGTGGAAACTAGAAGAATGCAAGGTCCAGTGCAATCTATCTATAGATAATAAAAACTCAAAAATAATGAAGAGGGCTAAAATTTAATAACCGGTTGTTTCATAAACATTTTTTTTCCTTTTCCAGTTACCATCACTTCTACTAAAGACAGAGAGATCATTTTGTTTGCAAAATATTATGTCTCATTAAACATAATTTTTCTTTACTTTATTTAATGTATACTCAATGTTACATGACTTTAAGATTTCAAGTCACTGAAAAAGATTTTTTAAACAATAACAAGTTCATTTGTAAATTTGTATCCCATTCATGTTCACCTAATTTATGCATTGCTTTTGAGGTAAAGCTAGTCACAGAAGAAGTTCAGAAACCGCAACCCCAAAATAAGTCACTTTAATATATTAATTACATTAAGTCAAAAACACTTGGAAAATAGCAAAATGTGAAGCAGGGTTTTCTGAGTACCTCTTATCTGCCTAAAGACTGATCTTCCAAAAGGAATTCAGTTATCATCAATTCTCTCACTAGAGAGTTGCAGCGGGAAAAGAGGCTTCACCACACCTAGAAAGACGTTGTCACAAACCATTATCTATTTCAAGAGGCCATTCATTCTTTAAAAATCATTTACTCCAAGGATAACTCTTCTTCATCCCCTCACCATTGTAACCTAAGAGGGTTTGAGTCAAGAGACCCCTTCACTTTTGATTGAGCTACTTGATTATTGCTCTGTGCACTTGATAACTATGTTGTTCGTTGTCATTTCTGCTTTTTAAAATATTCTCCAAACTGCATAAATAGTGTAGACTAGTTTGGGGCTCTATACTGGGGGACCAGCAGAAAATCTTTCTAGTCTATCCAACATTGGGGAGGTTTAATTTTTGGTTTAACCCCACCACTGACTGGTTTTTTGTTTGTTTGTTTGTTTGTTTTTGAGTTGGAGTCTCACTCTG
>NW_007248188.1:38612-41404 GCF_000164805.1 Carlito syrichta
TTCCGCCTCAGTCTTCCAAGTAGCTGGAATTACAGGCGTGCGCTACCACGCCCGACTCATTTTTGATTTATTGTAGAGATGAGGTCTCGCTGCCCAGGCCGGTCTCGAACCTGCGGACTCAGGCAATCCACTCACCTCAGCCTCCCAAAAGCATGGGATTACAGGCTGAGCCACCAAGTTTTACTTATCTCATACTTGATAACCATCTAAAAATTTCTGACCCTAAATTTGCATTTTGAAAGGGATGGTTCTTATGCAAAACAAGATGGAAATTTTATATCAAACAAGGAAACAGAACTTAGATTTCAGGTCTGAATATCATTATTCGCCAAGGCAAAGAAAGGTATACGTGGGAAGCCCAGTTAAGATGAAATGATCAAAGGGGAGGTTTGTTTAGATGAATGCTCACTCACATTTTAAAACTTTCTAGTGATTTTCCCCTATTCATGTATTATTATTATTATTATTTTTTTTTACAAAACAGTTTTATATAGCCAGCTAAATGTATATTTAGCCAGACAGGTGTATTTCTAGTGATTTTCCCTTATTCATGTATTAGTTCAATAGATGATCTTTTTAATTTAGCTTGTTTCTTAAATACATTGATGATTTCAGGTCAGGGCCTATTAACATATAGGATGAAGAATCATTTTCTATACGTGGACTCAGAAAACCTAGCTCTGAAGATGGAGCAAATCTGCTTAACCTGAGGGCTTAACTTTTATAAACACCTTATCCAGCCTCATTTTTGCCTTTGGAGCAGAATAGTAACTAAAGGAAAAAGTTAACAGATTTAATTTTTCTTATCAATGAGGTTTGCTTGAGCTTTTCACTTGCTTTTTGTAAAGAGTCTTTTAAAAGAGGCAGTAAAAACTTTTTTTGAAATATTTTTAGAAGCCTCTGCACATCAATAGACATTCCTGAGTGGGCTTAATTCAGAGACCCTCATTTTTAAGGGTCTTTTTTTAAGTGCTAAAAGTTTTAAAGGCCTTTTTTCTTAAGTGCAGAAAGTTTATAGAGAATTTTCTACATAATGACCACCATAATTGCAAAGCATCCAGGATCTACTACTTATACGTGAAAAAGGCAGGCATACAAGAAGGTGAAATCTTCAGTTCTTTAGACATTAAGGAGCCCATTTATGCTTTGGATATTGAATTTCTCAGAGCTGAGATAAAAGCCTAAGAAGAAAAATACTTGGGGTTGTGTTGCACTGGTTGCACGGAAGTTTTCTTATAGGTAGTAGGTGATGTAATGTCAAACTAATATTTCCATGACCAACTTATCCTAATAGAAATGTCCTATTTTTTGTGGCAAACACTTTAATAGCTCTTAAGAAGCCTACTATGCTCACAAGTAAAGTTGTAGCTTTGCTCTGAGATCTCCTGGACCAATTCAGTCAATGATTTTCTCTTATCCAACCATGAAAGAAAAAGAAATGAAGAAAGTAGCACTCATCCCACACCCCTGCAGTAACTGCCATGTACAGCCAGTTTCTGTCTCAGACACCTGAGTTCTCCTTACAGGACTCAGTTCCATGTCTGTCCCATGTCATCTGCCACTGCAAACCCCTAAAGGCCATGCTTTCTCATAGCACAAACTAATCCTAGGTACCCACTCCAAGGTTATGCTCTTTTAGAACACAAACTGACTCTGGATTTGAAAGTTTAAAAGTTTGGGGAGTTCCTTAAAGAAAAAAAGCCACACCTGAGAGGAAATTACAATGCTCAGGACTCCATGAGGAAAGACAGAGAATTGCAAAAGGGGTCAGTAGTGCCCCTCTTGCATCTCTCAAGGTGTCATGGGATCACTGGTAGTGTCCTTTGGGTCCCTTTGCTGGCCACCAGAACAGTCAGAAGATAAAATAAACATTTAATTTAAAATCTTAAATGATTTTTATTTTCAATTCTAGAATCAGGCAACAAGTCATCCTAAAAAATGAGATGAAACTCATCAACAAGGGTACCTGAATAATGAACATTTGTATGCCTAACCCTGAATGGTAACCCACATCTTTAAAATAAAAAATAAAAAGAAAAGAATGAGTGCTCCTGATGAGCTGAGTAGAGAAGTTTGTGTTTATAGACAGGGAAAGACTGAGGGAAGTAGAGAATGAAAAGCAGATTGGTTGTTTCAAAGTTTCTTTTCTTGTAAAAATTATAGCAGAAGGAACTTTCTTATCATGCCAGCTAAAGCTAGCCTATTTGGAATTCATTCTCTTTCTGTTGCTCCTTATTTCTTGGAAGTTCAGATAAACTACTTATTTTAGGCTCGGTAACATGGAACTTCAGCATGACTAACTCTATTTTGGTTTAGTCTATTGGGTACAAGAACTCAATCCAAACCAAGAGCCTCCTATAAATTTTACTTACCTTATTCTTAGGCCTTTCTTTATAATTGTCCATTTTACATGTATTTTAACACAGTATTATTTTATATGCGTTTGAATTGTATAACTTTAAAACGACTATGTATATTTAAACTTTTGTTGGTGAAAAGTGCCAAACTCTGTAAAATATTTTTAAAAGATTTATTCTGAAACAAATGCGAGTGACCTAGACCTGTGGCATAGTCTCAAAAGGTCCTGAAAACATGGCTCAGAATGGTTGAATTACAACTTGGCTTTATGCATATTTAGGAAGACAGAAGTTACAGGTAAAACATAAATCAAATATTCATATTGGGTAGGCCTGGGAGGGAGGTACATCTCCAAGCAAGAAAGGGACTTGAGGATCATAGGTGAATTTCAAGATTTCTTGATTGACAATTGGTAGAAAGAGTTAAGCTCTGTC
>NW_007248188.1:41928-59739 GCF_000164805.1 Carlito syrichta
AATTTCTCTAGGGAAATGATTTCCCAACTTCTTCATGTGATAAGACTCATATATTTGTCTACCACTTGGCATAAATAGTTGGAGCTATTCACAGCAAGCTTATGGCTTCTTGCTGTCCGGGATCTGCCGTCACTTCTGAGGGCTGAGATGAGAAAATCTTAGACACACCCCGAACCTATTCAGCGTATATCTCACTATGCCCCAGGTAATACTCAGGGATGAATTGTGAAGTCATTAGGAATGAACATCTTAATGTCTTTGTAAAATGACAAATCATCTTTGAAAGTAATTGTATCAAAGTAGCAGCAGGAAACAGATGCTAAACAGTCAAATCAATATTTATAAAGTTGTAGGCAGAGAAAATAGAAAGGCTAAGAACATCTAGGAGGTGTGATTCAACCTAGGCCTGTAGAAAAGAGACAAGTGGAGTGAACAGTCACAAAACTTAGAGATAGTAGATAGAGGAGTGAACTCTAAGGGCCCAAGTGGAAGGACACCACCAAACATTGAGACCTGGAAGAAAGGCAGATAGGGAAATAAATTTCTGATTCTACTCCCTTTCTAGTCTTCTCCTGGAGTCTTCCACTGGTCAAACTCAACTAGATGCCGGAGGGCATGGTACACCTTTGGTGTAGGACAAGAAAGTCAGCATGTGGTTTACAGGGAAGGATGGAGAAGGATGCAGCATAGATACAGGATATTTGTGACAAACACAATGCAAAGTACAGCACCTGTAGGGCAAACACGCACACATATATTCTGTAGACTTGTAGAATCCATTTAAACTATGTTTCATAAAACACTAATTTGCAATAAAAATTATGAAACACTGTTGCAACAAAACACCATGAGTAAGAGCAAAAACAACAACGATGGCAAACCAGATACTGCAAATAGATATTCTAGAAATGATAGCAATTTAGATTGCTACTAGAAATGTGCAGATGTTTCTATGGTCCCTATGCTTGTTGATACTTTGTATTTATGCAATGATTATGTATAACATCTATCACATAGACGTTACTTATTCACATATTTAAGAGTCTGTTAATAAATACTTGCACTTTTCTTCAAGAATCATTAAAGACAATGGTTGCTATGAAATTCTCATATCAATTACTTGTTGCCGAATGCAAGTGCTTCTCTAGAGAAATTTCCCAACTTCCTTGTGGAATACAAGTATTCCAGTGTCTATATATATGTGTCAGTCATTTGTCATACATAGTTGGGGCAGTTCACAGAATGCTTCCCAAGCTCCACCTCTTATCTCTGAGGGCTGAGGTGAGAAGCAGGCTCATCTTTTGTTAATTTAATCCTTGAGACAGTGTTGAATCCATAAATAAATTATTGGCATTAAATAGTTGCTTCATTATGATTTTAATAATACGGCTGTACATGTTTTCTTATGTGTATTGGCCATTTTAATATCTTTCTCTGAGATTTTCCTGCCCAAATTTCTCATTTTTAATTGAATTTATTATAGTTTTGTATTTTTATGAGTTTATTATTTTATTTTTGCTTTTTGAGTCAAGGTCTCACTATGTAACCCAAGCTGGAGTGCAGTGGTGTGATCATAACTCACTGCAGCTTCTAATACATGGGCTCATGTGATCCTCTTGCACTAATCTCTCAAAGCACTGGGATTACAGACATGAGGAATAATACCTGGCCCATTTTCTATGTTATTTCTTATTTTCTTTTCCACCTTTCATACCAGCTAAAGTTTTTCTTCTTCCTGAAAGCCATCATCTATAATTTTCTCTCTTAAATATTTTGGTCTTACCTTAATATGTTTTAAAGTTTTCTTTAATATCAAAAGATAATTCAGCTAGGTATATCATTATTATTTTGACCATTATTTTTGTCTAAGCAGTTGAAGATATCATGCTACTATCTTAACAGTTAAACTTTTGCTGCTGAAAAATTTACTTTTTGCTTAAGTGTCTTCTTTTGTTAATTAACTTTCTCGTTGATTTGTTGTAAGACCTTTGCGGGGTGTTTTGAGTTCTTCATCTTTACTACTATGTATCCAAGTGTTCAAATTCTTTTTGTTTGTTTCACTTGGGATTTGTGGTCTTCCTGGATCTAACAATTAGTGTGTGTGAATGCATGTGTGGTGTGTGTTTATTTTTTTCAGTTTCAAATACTCTAAACCATTATCTTTTCTAACATATTAGACTTTATTCTCTATTTTCCAAAGCTATTGCTGTATTTCTCACTCAGTTGTGTTGCATCCTGTTGTTTCTTCAGATATGTGTCCCTCCATCTTAATCACCTAGCTGTTAACCAATCCTCTGTTTAATTAGTCCATAGAATTTCTTGTGTCAATAATTATATTTTTGTACTTTAGAAGAGCTTTTTGAAATTATTTATTTTCTAAGATGCAAGTTTTATAGTTTCTGGTCTAATTCAGTTTTACTTTCCTATCTCATCATACTTTGAATATTCTCTCGTGTTTCCTTAAGTATTTTAATTTTTACATTTTTATTCATATCATTTCAGTAGCTGCTCTTGCTGTATCTGGTTTGTTTCTGTTGTTTCTACTCTTACTCATGGTGATTTGTTGCTACAAGTATTTCCTGATTTTTATTGTGAATTAGTGTTTTACAAAACAGTTTAAAATAGATTCTGCTAGTCTACAGAATATTTGTGTGTTTTTGTACTATAGGTGCAGTCCTTTGCATTATTAACTCAGAAAATTTAGATTTCATTCTCGTCTTGCACTTTTGTTGGCGAGAGAGGGGGTAAATTATGAATCCCAGCCCAAACGTGCTTGAGAGCCAGCATTTTCCATAAATCACCAAAGAGACTTCATTTAATTCCCAATCCAAGAGAATGCCTCTAATTCTTTACTAGCTTTTTTGTGTGGGGGTTCTTTTTTTCTTCTTCCCTAAATCACGCTTTGTTGGGAGTTGCTTTTAGTTATGCCTAGCTTTGTGTATCAGTTTCAAATTCCATACATTTTATAAGCCACAGCTTTGTTTTCTGATGGACTTGAATTTTTAAAGGATCAATTATGTGGATACTACTTTATACAGACCACTTGTTTCATCGTTTAGATTATTTACAGTAAAGAAAGATGATTCTTCTCTCTAACCGTCTCCTCAGAATGCAATGCCCCTGGAACACCCCAACATCTGCAGGGATTGCATTTCAGAATCAGATGATCTTACGGACAAGATTGATTTCCCGGAGTTCTGAGCTACCAAATTTTGTAAATTACCGACAGGATGACAAGTTCCAGGAAATTGAAAAACATAAACCTGGGCTTCTCAGATCCCTCAAACTCATTCCGTAGCCTGAGGCAGAAGGCATTGTAAATGTCCTGGGCTTCACGTTTCATGCCCCAGGCTCCTCCTGCTCTGCATGGCCCAGCCTGCAGAGAAGGCAGGCGGGAGCCGGTGGTGAGGAGGCCCGGCTGGCCGATTGACTGCGATTGGGCCAGGCCGGGCCGCGAGGCATGAGACCTGGTCCTATGTGCCACCATCGGGAGAAGGGTGGTGCCTTCTCTCCGCAGCTGCCAAGCATGCTGCAGGCACCCGTTCTTCCCGGAGGGCTGTGGGGGCAGTGTGCAGGGGGTGTCTGCAGGTGGGAGTGAGAGGACAATAATAGACTTAGGTTAAGAGCATGCTATTGAGAGACCCAAGAAACCAAGAAACTTAAAAAGCCATACTTGCTGTAAAAGTAGTGTTTAGTTCACTATATTTTATATATCCCTACCTCATGTTTACTATATATTTTGTGTATTCCTACCTCATGTTTATGGTACTTTATGAAATCTTAGTACTTTAAATCCTACCTCAGACCCCGTAGAATTAGGCATATGTCGGGTGCCGGGTAGTGACTGATTGTGTAGGTATATAAAATGTCTTAAGTAGTGTTTGTATTTAGAACTCTTGGGTTAAGCATTGTTAGTCCCAATTGCCATGCTGACTTCTGCTTTTACAACGGGATGTAAATGTTAAAGTGATAAGCCCCTTTCAGATATTCCTTTGCTATCGCAGTAGCAGTAGACTCTGAGGCGCTAGCTGCCCTCTAGGTGGGCTTTAAGTTGATTTAAACCACCGGCTTCCATGCTAGTGTTAATTTACATGCAGTGGCTATGTAAACCTGAAGGGATCAAAGACTTTTACAAAAACCACCTTGCTATAAGACATTTGTGATATTTTATAAATTCCCAGAACTAGTACTATATGAATTTCTACCCCACATTCACCGTATGTGTTTGCAGCATTCATATTTAAAACTTTGTTAAGTTTAGGTTTTGTTGTCCCGTAATGACTATGTTATGTTATGTAAATGTTAAGCAAACAAGCTTTCCTAAGCATTCCTTGGGGTGGATCAGCAACCTTAAATGACTAATGTAACCCTTTGCCTGCCTGCTCAGGTTACTTTATACGCAGTGACTGTATGGACCTAACTTATCTGACATTCCACTCTGCCCGTTAAGTGGGTTTCTGTCAATCATGGGCAGTCAGGTTACAGCCCACGAAAGGTACCTACCAATACCAAGTGTTCCCATACCCATTAGGAGAAATTACCCAATCATGTAAAATCAAGTTTAAAGTTCTTTCCCCTCCCTCTGTAATTGTGCATAAAAACTGCTTGCCATTTTGGATCAGGGCTCTCGTCTCACACTGGCGTAGGGACTGTTCTGTCGACCGAGGCAAGCGGAGCTGTCTCTAACTTAACTTATTGTTGAGTAATAGGGTTTTAAGATGAAAAGAAAACATACACGGAATGGCCCTCATTCAGTAAGTTCTGTGGTTCCAGAAAGGATGTTTGTGTACATGTGCTCTTGTCCTAGTTGTGGGTGCTTTCTGTCTCATCTGTTTTAGCTGTGCAGTTTTTTCAGGGTGCACTCTACCAGACACGGAACAGTTTAAATCCCAAACTTAGACTTAGAACATCAGGCGTATTCATGCTTATGGTTTAGGCCTTGGCAGTTTTCTGAAGTCTCTGATTAGTCGACAGTATTAACACTAAATGGCAGTCTGCAGTTTTTCTGCATTACAGCCATATGTCACATCGAGCCATTGATTATTTTCCTTTGCTAGCTATCTTGGCTTTGCATGCTTACCTGCCTTATCCAGCTTGGTTCTGCTGTCTGTCTGTCTCCTAGGCTAAACGACGAGAATCAAAGCTGCCTTCAGTTTTGGTTAATAGGTGCTTGTCAGGTGGCTGTGGGATTCTTGTCCTCCTTTCCTCTTAACACAAATCCACCAAAAAAATTATTAATCATTTTAAGAGAAACGTTTCACAAAAATAGAGAAAGTTCAGGTCTGTATGTCATATATCGTGTTGGTATTTTCGAGAATATCCTGCTGTCGAAGCTGACACAGCTCCTTCCTCAGGGATCACGCTGCTGTCTACTATTCACTTGAGTCTTTCACTATACTTTGTGCTATTGGCACGCACTTGGGTGCAGAAGCTGCGTAGTGACTTTGAGAAGATTGGTGGTGCAGTGTGTTAAACTTCAGGTGCTAGAAGCTTACTGGTAGAAAAGTTCAAAAGGAAGAGCTATATTCATAAACATTCTGTCAAATTTTGGGAGCCTTGTCAGTATGTCGGGTTTTCCACCCTAAAATCACTCCTTCCCTAAGTACTTGTTGTCAGAAGATAAACGAAAACCATACCAAGTAATAAATACTTAACTCCTATTTGACCCCCCCAAAATGCATTTTCCTTACCATAATTCGTTTTTCATGATCTTATATTGACTTCTTTCTGAGGAAAACTTTATTAAGTTTAGAGCATCAATAAACTTGACACTTTTAAAAGCATTCCATCATGGTCTTGGTGCAATAGAATTACATTCTTTGTAATTGTCTCCAATTTGAATCCTGCCCTTTCTTCTTCCAAAAACTTGACCAGTCTTCAACAACAACTCCTGCCTGGGATATGCAGAACACAAACAAGGCAAGAGACCCACAAGTCGCTCATGAGTCCATGTCCACTTTAGACTTTGTTGGGGTTCAGCTTTACCTTTATCTCATTCCCATTTGAGACAATGAAAGGAAGTTGCTTACAATGTCTATGTGGAAATTTGCAAATTTTCTTTGCCTCTTTATAGACAAAGTACATCAAGAGGATAGTAATTAAGATAGAATGGTGACCAACAATGCTGAAAGAAATGATGGGAAGCTGAAAATAAGAAACAATAATACTTTTGCTTAGATGGATTCCTACCATCTTTATTTGCAGCATTTTACTTGAGAGGAAAAAATGCTCATGTCAACCAGTTTTTTTCAGTCTTCTCAAGTAGATCTAAAATCTGTATTAACAATTAAAGGAAGAAATGATAATAGGTATATTAGTTTTCAATTAAGAAGTTCAGAACTCATCAGAAATTCTACAATATATAAGCTATTTTAAGGACTATATATGAGTTGAAGAAAGGAAGAAAAAAATCTTTAGTGGTAGTCTCCATAAAGCAGAGTTAGCCTTATAATATGTCACATGAAGGATTTTAAAGATAGTTTATTTAAATAACAGTGAACAAGTTGAAAATATTTGAAGAATCTAGAGCATGGAAATTATTGGGGATGAGTCTCTGACACTTAAATCTTTTAAATGGACTTTCCCTCCAAGATGTGGGTCTTTAAAAAACATCTGTGTAATCAACTTCCAGCCTGAAGTCAGCTTCATGTGAACAATTGTTCCCTTTGTTACTATAACAAAGACACTGCAAATAGGACCTGTTTATTTATATTTAATGTTTGTTTCTTATGTGGAAGTTATAGTTTATATTATTGTGGATTTTTAAAAATAATACTGTAATAAATTTTACACTTGGTAACTATTTTGCAGAGACCTGGATTATTATGATTTTACTGCCTTATTTCATTTTATTTATTTGTAGACTTAGAAAAATTGCTTACATGTTTATTAATAATTTACTTTGTATAGTATTTACCACTTCTAAATTGCTTTCATCTATTATTTATGTAATCTTTAAACAAAGTCTGTATGTTAGAAAAGACAAATGTAGGCTTTCTGAAACATTTTACTAAAAGATCATTTATTCAATTTTCTGATTCAATTTTCTGATTCTGTAGATATGGAAAACTAAAATATTTGCTAGTGAGAATATCTAACTAGAGAGTGGACATATTAGCATAATTTTAGGTTTGAAAAAATGGAGCATTGATGAAGTTACCAAAAACAAAGTTAGCATTGTTCAGTGCAGCCAAGCATTCTAAAACAAACCTTATGCTATTGATATTCTTTATTTGTTTCTATTTTATCATGCAGCTCTATGTTTACTCTATGTTTTTAAGCTGGTTTTAAATTTCTGACAAATATTCTTGATTTACTTAGAGAAATTAATCTGAATCCATAATAAACTGTTTTATTTTCTCAATTTGGTATATTTTAAATTTCATCTATCAAAGGGAAAATTGAATGTCTCTTGCTAAATTTATAAACTACTTGCTGACCTAATCATGACTTGAATATATTATAGTAAGTGGGTTTAGGAATGTTCGAACTGAAAATTCCAAATCCTGACCCTTAGCTCAAACTGACCTCATAAGTAGAAAATTGCTTAGAGGATTTATTTCCAAATGGAGCAAATTACTTTCACAGAGAAAGTACACTCAAAATTGTCCATGGGAATTTAGAAATATTCCATAAATGATCTTTTGTTTTTGTGTTTTTATTTTTTAATTAAAAAGTTTGGCATTAAATCTCTTTGGACACATTTTTTCAGAAAATATTTTGATAATATACCACAGTGAATTATCATGATTTTTATAGTTTCACATATCAATGTTTCAATTTCAGCCAAACAAAAATCCAGCTTATGTTATGACTTGTGTTCATATTCTTATCCTACTAATGACTTTGTAAAGGAAAATGAGTCATTAAGACTTATGGAAAAATACATCATATAATTTGGAATAAGAATATAAGTAACAAATTTCCAGTAAAAAAGAACAATACTAGCAAATAAGGTAAACCGCAAAGAGTTGGACTAAATATTTTAGTTGACTGCTCAGACCCATGGAAGTCTCTTGAAAGATGAGTTCGTGAAATGAGGTCACAAGGGAGCTGGCCACTGACATTGCACATGGCCAAGATGTTTTTGACCTTCCACCTTTAGAAAAAGCATGGAAAGTTAGTAAGGAAAAATGTTGCCATGACTTCTGTGTTAGTTTATTTGAACTCAGTACCAAAATTTAAAAAAAAAAGCGGAGAAATAATTTTTATTAAGGTCTAGTTATGTTGTTTTATAACCATTAATTTATCTAATCTTCACCACTTGATTGGAGATTGAATTATGCATGTTAACAGATGAGCAAACTGAGTATCAATCTATGGATTAACATATGAAATTGCATTAGTAAGAGCTCTTACTGCCAACACTTGTGTTGAAGGGGTAGAAGGAGGCTTAAGCAGGCAGAGGCATTATGGGGAGGCTGAGGCTTCACAGAGGACTCCCAGGGCGGTAATGTCCCTCCAGAGATGACATGAGTTGAGAAAAGGAGTTTGCAACAACCTTATGCCAGGACACTGACCAGTCATTGGGGGTTGGCTGCTCTTACTGTAAATAGTGTGACCTTGAGAAGGTGAAGAATCTCTTCATAGCATGTGTAATTGTTGGGGAGAGCTGACAGCTCAAATCTGTCAACTGACAACCTTCTCAGGAGTCAAAAATTAAATTCCTCAGACTTACAAGAGATTTGGGTGTCATAGAATGATTCACTTGCTTCCCCCGAGTTCTTTTCTGTTTCTTTGTTATTTTTTGAGTTGGAGTCTCATTCTGTTGCCCAGGCTGGAGTGCAATGGCATAATCATGGCTCACTGCAGCCTTGACCTCCTGGGACTACGAGCATGCACCACCACTCCCAGCTATTTTGTTTTTTTGGAGAGACAAGTTCTCACTATGTTGCCCAGGCTAGTCTCAAACTCCCAGCCTCAAGTAATTCTCATATTTTGGCCTCCCAAAGCACTGGGATTACAGACATAAGCCACTGTGCTCAGCTTCACATAAATACTGTAGTTAATCCCTTCAGGATTCTGCTGGATTTCTTTTCCTGGGAGAAACTAATGAGAGAGAGGTTAGTGGAACAAATCATACCTGTTCATAGGCTTCAACTAATACTCATCTTCTTCCTTCTTTACTGTTCATTCTAAATCCCTCTCACCTTTGGCTGCCACTTCTGTTAGTCTCAGCATGTTACCCAGTGAGATTACCCAGATCTATATCCCTGATAAATCTAAAGCTCTCATTAATATGGTTTTCTCAGACTATATCTTCAGCATTTGCCCTCGTACAATCAAAAGTAGATGAGGCCTAAGTGAAACCAAAGAAGAGCATATAGATACTAAAGTCACCCTGTTTACTTTCACTGTTCAATAGCAATCCTACTTCCTGGTGAGGAGAGTCTCAGTCATTCTTCTCATTCTCACCCTAGGAAGATGATTCTTCCTATTTGCTCTTCTTTTGGTATGAGGAGCCTATACTCCTTGGCCAGCAGCTGTGGGCTTATGTTCAATGACATTCCTACAACCTCTTCTGTGAAAACATCCCGTCTGTGGTAGCCAGGACTTCTTTGAGTCCATAGTTGCAGAGAAAGAAAGCACAAAATCATTAAGTAGGTTATTGGGAGTGTTGGCATGTGGGGCCTCTTTTTCCATCCCTGGCTCCTAGACTTAAGGATTTTTCCCATTGAAGGACCCCATGTTATAGATGGTCATGAATTCAGTGCATATATGGGGCTGGATAATGGTGTTCCCTTGTGCATGGCTGTACTTTCCATAGGTTGGTCTATCACTCCATCAGTTTGGCAGTTTTCAGGTGGTGCAACATGAATGAGGAGCCAGACATCCCGCCTGTCCTTTGACCACTGTCACATTTCCTTTTTTACAAAGTAAGTCCATTGTTCTGATATCATGTAGGCTAATTATGGGTGAATAAAAAATTTTCCAAGGCCATAACGGGCTGCCTAAAGAGGTGTTGCGAGGAAGAGGAACTCCTGCTGAGAATATGTCAATTCCTGTGCATGCTAATTACTCTCTCCTAGTGAACGAGGAGCAGTGTAGTCAGTGCAAAGCGTCTGGCCCTTCTCCTTGAAAGATTGGACTCTTTTAGAAGCTGAGAGTTAACTTCTTGCTGGCACACTGGACATGCAGCAGCAGCAGGTAGATCAGGCCTGGTGAGAAGAATCCCAATCTCTCAGACCCGTGCACATTCATGATCTCCTCCGTTCATGTGTCCTATGCCAGCATCAGAGTGGCTAGTGACAGAGCTGGCCCATACCAACTGCCCCTTCTGGAAACTCTGTCATGGCCATGACCATGCATGGACAATAGCAGTCACACTTGTGTCCACTTCTATAGGTCCGTCAAAGGACTTTTTTTTGACTTCCCATCCTGTCCCTGATAAAGCATCCTACTTCCCATCAGCATTCCTGAGACAAAAGATATTCCAACCAAAGTGTACTGCTCTTCCTACACAAGGTAAATTACCAATGCATCAGTCAAAACTCTGCTGAATTAGAGGATTTACTCTCCCTGTTGTTTTTTGAGATGCCCACAAGCAGAGCTATATTGAGCCAACACATATGTGAACTAAGCTTATGTGTCTTTGTTTTTGAGCTAGTATATAATGCTATCCTGAACATGGAGTGGCCTTGCTCCAGAATTCTAAGAGTGTGCATTATGATTTTCTCATTGGGGGTTGTCAGAGCCACCACACAGCATCATTTCCCATGATGGAGTCATCTAATAAATGGTCTTGAGACCCAGACCCAGAGTCATTTGCATGCTCTAGGTTCCATTCAAAGTTTACAGCATTTGTATCATCTGATATGTGAGTAGATTGTTATTCCTAGGTCTGCAATATGTCAATTTAAGAACCCAACAGGACCTAGCAGACATTTTGGTTTCTTTTTGTGTCTTTGGGAGAGGATGTGGACCTTGGGCAAATCAGTTATTTTCAGATAAGGAAAATCCAGGAGAAGACTAGCAACTGGGACCTGTTGCTGGAAAATCTTCTGAACTGCTGGGAGAGAAATATACTGCAGACTTGAAATAGAGATCTGGGTAGTAGAACATAACTTCATGAAACCGAGGCTGACGTTATAAATACAGACATACCCTGGAGATATTGCAGGCTCAGTTTCAGACCATCACAATGGAGAAAACATCACAAAAAATTTTGGGATTTACCACTACATATACAAAGTTATGTTTGCACTATAGTATAGTGTATTAAGTGTGCAATATCATATGTCTTAAAAAATACAAAACTAATTTAAAAACATCATATTACTAAAAATGTTAACAATTATCTGAGCAATCAGTTAGTTATAATAATTTCGCTAGTGGAGGGTCTTGCGTCAGTGTTGACAGTTGCTGAACTATTTTAGGGTGGGTGTTGAATAAGTTGCGAGTGGCTATAGCAATTTCTGAAAATAAGATAACAATGAAGTTTGCTCCATCTCTTGACTCTTCCTTTGTCTGTACAGATTTGTCTGTAACATGCAACTCTGAATGATAGCATTTTAACCATAACAGAACTGCTTTCAAAATTGGAGTCAATTTCTCAAACCCCGCCACTACTTTTTCAACTCAGTTTATCAACTGGTCTAATTTTTTATTGACATTTCAACAATGTATATGGCAACTTCACCAGGAGTAGATTCCATCACAAGAAACCAATTTCCTTTTTTATCTATAAAACACAAGTTCTCATCCACCCAAACCTTGTCATGAGATTGCAGTAATCCAGTCACATCTGTAAACTCCACTTCTAATTCTAGTTCTCTATTTCCACCATATCTGTAGTGACTTCCTCCACAGAAGCCTGGATCCCCTCAAAGTCATCCATGAAGGTTTAAATAAACTTCTAAACTGTTACTGTTGACATTTTAACCTCCTTCCATGAAACATGGACTTTATCATAATATCTATAGGTTATAGCCTTATAAAATGTATTTCTTAGGTAATAAGCCTTGAAAAAAAATTATTCTTTGATCCACAGACTGCAGAATGAATGTCGTGTTAACTGGCATGAAAACAACATTCATCTTCTTGTACTTCATTAGGGCTCTTGGGTGATTAGATGCTTTGCCAATGAGCAGTAATATTAATTTTTTTTTTTTTTGAATAGCAAGTCCCAACAGTGGGCCTAAAATACTCAGTAAGCCATATTGTAAGCAGGTTTGCCATCATCCAGTCTTTGTTCTTCCACTTCTAGAAGACAGAGTAGATTTAGTAGATTCTTAGTAGATTCAGTAGATTCTTAAGGGTCTTAGGGTTTTTAGAATGGTAAGTACGTATTAGTTTCAACTTAAACTCACCAGCTGCATTAGTCCTTAACAAGCAGTTGGCCTGTCCTTTGAAGATGTGAAGCCAGGCACTGACCTTTCTATCTGTGAAAGTCCTAGATGGTATCTTCTTCCAATAGAAGGCTATTTTGTCTACATTGAAAATCTGTTGTTTAGTAAAGTCGCCTTCATCCGTGACTTCAGCTAGATCTTCTGGATAACTTGCTGCAGCTTCTTCATCAGCATTTGCTACTGCACTTTGCACTTTTATGTTATAGAGATGTCTATTTTACTTCAACCTCATGACTTCCAAATTTCCTTCTGCAGCATCCTTCCCTCTCTCAGTCTTCCAAGAACTGAAAAGAAAGGTTTTCTCTGGATTAATTTTTGGCATAAGGGAATGTTGTGACTGGTATGGTCTATACAGATCACTCAAATTTTCTTCATATCGGCAATAAGGCTGTTTTGCTTTCTTATCATTTGTTGGCTCATTAGAGTAGCACTTTTAATTTCCTTCCAGAATTTTTTATTTTCATTCAGAACTTATCTAACTGTTGCAAAGAGGTCTAGTTTTTTGGCTTATCTTGGCTTTCAACATGTCTTCCTCACTAAGCTTTATTATTTCTAGATTTTGATATAAAGTGAGTGATGTGACTCTTCCTTTTACTTGAATACTTAGAAGCCATTGCAGGGTTATCAATTGGCCAATTTAAATATTTCTGTGTCTCAGGAAATATGGAGACCTGAGGAGAGGGAGAGAGACAAAGTAATAACCAGGCAGTGGAGCAGTCAGAGCACATGCAATATTTATCTATTAAGCTCACTGTCTTAGTGTGGTAGTTCACAATAAAAGCATCAAGGATCACTGACAGCCATAGATATAACAATCATAAATAAGTTTGCAATATTGTGAAATTTTAGTAGGTGTATAGTCAGAGACATAAAGTGAGTACATGCTGTGGAATTTACTTCATTCAAGCTTGCCACAAACCTTCAATTCTACCCCCCCAAAAAATACACACACACACAGTATCTGTGAAGCACAATAATATGAAGTGCAATAAAATGAGGCGTGCCTGTAACCTGTTCAAGGTCATGGTGCCAGAAACATGGCTGGAACTCTGATTTTGCTTTGCTCCCAAGTCTTCAAGATCACGAGGAATTAACTCTCAAGTTCAAATATACCTTGTGTTAACTTGTTGACATTATACATATATTGATGCTGTTATTTGTATATTTAATGCTTATCACAGGTAAGCATAACATTTTAGACTTCCAAAGTCTTGCTAAGAAATACAATTAGTTGTTTAGGGGAATCTCACATTGGAACCACACATTTTATTATTTTTTATGGGAATCTCAGATTGGAACCACACATTTTGTTATTTTTCTGGATGGGCACTTTCATCTCCTTTGCGCATATTCAATAGATTCATTTTAACCACTAAAGTGAACAAGGTTAAATCTGGTAAACATTACTCTACCTCATTTTTGGCATCTCAGGCATGAATTATAGCTAAGGATAATAGTTTTTGTGAAAGCACAGACACTGGGTCTCCCAGGACACATTTTAAATCATTTACCTTTTTGAAATATAGGTAATGAAATAGTCACTTGTCCCATCTTTTTTTCCTTAAAAGAAAGATAATGATTTCCCCGTAGAAGCTCATAATGTGTAAAATGTCTGAAGAAAATGGCATAATGGAAAGTGAATGTAATATAGTGCTTCTTTGTCTCATTCCTGGGGGAAAAAATAGCATTCTGATAAATTATTCTCAACTCACAATTTATTCAGACATTCTGGAAAGAAATACAATAATTATTTTCATTAATGCCAAATGTCTTCTGAAGAAAGATATAAGTTTAAATTCAGCTTAATTTTCTATTGTATTCTAAAATCTTTATGAAAAGGAAAATATTAAATTAATCTAAGACATATTCTCATACTTTGGTTTTTATGGCTAATTAAAAATAAAATATCAGGTTTTGACTAAGACTTCTGATACTTCTGCTGTCCAATATGTTTCTGTCAAGTAGTGAAGGACCAAATTTGACGTGCTCATGATTTTATTGTCAATTCAGTTTGTCATTTACAATGAAGTATAGGAGAATAGATTTTTAAAAGCATATCCATGAAGAAGAATTAGATTTTATAATAGAATAATTTTTATGTATGTCAGTCAAGTGACCTTTAAATCTACGAATCATTTTATCCAGAAAACTACAATAGACCAAGTAAAATAATTTGAACACATAAAACAGAACAAAACTCAGGATTCTTTCACATCAACTAATATTTTTATTCCCTTGTGACGCAGTTGAACTTTTATTTTTCACCAACAATAACAATACTTAGCACATTGTCTTTAATTTTTTGTTTGTTGGTATGCAAATGGAGGTCATAAGATACTTTCTAGAGTCCATGAATAGTTTTAAGTGGTTCCTTAAGATGCTTCAGCTGGAAAAGAAGAAATCCAGCATTTGACAGCAGTAAGTGTGCAGATCAGAGCTGTCAAAAGTGAGGAGTAGAACGTATTTTCTATAACCGAAAGTGAAAATTATCATAAAACACCAGTAGCTTTGTTAAAATAGAATTCAGAATGTATATATATATTAATTTAATTCCACTATTTAAAAAATGTCAGCTACTTTTTATTCACACATTTCTGAAGCTCTCAGCATGTTCGGTGTCCACCAACAAATCCAGCTTTGTTCTTAGGGTCGTTCCACAGATGGGGCCCATGATATTCCTGATTGCTGCACGTAAGCTACTATCAACTAGCCATTAAAAACAAGAAAAGGCAAATATTTAGAAGATTTTAATTTTAACAATAAGTAATTCAGATGAGTATCATTTTTATTTTTCATTTTGTTCAGGAATATTGCTGTGTGTGCTGCTTTTCCAGGTATTTGGATTATTTCATTTCATGTTTTTCATTTTCAATCTTATTACATTGAAAGACCTTCTACTGGAGTGGGGTAGGCTATTTTGGTAGCCACTTTCCAATAAGATATAAACTTTTTGTGCTGATGAAAGTATATTTTCCATATTTATCCTTCCCATGGCAAAATGATTGTCACATGTGTTTTGAAAAATCTACAGAGTAAAAAGTTGATTTCTGTGTCTCCTACTTTCACAACAGGGAGATTGAAGTCAGGAAAGTACTCGTCAGATTTCCTTCTGCCTCCCAAGAGTTTATCTTTGTTGTTTTCTAATTCAAGCAGGGAGCACAATTAAAGTGGTACCATACTGTTCATAGAAAGACCTCCTGCTACTGAGCATTACTGAAGCAGTAGAAAATAAAGAATTAGAAAAGGATAGGGCATCATAAAGTTGACCCATTTGTTTGCAAATCAAAAACAAAGCCATTAATTACAATGATATTTACGGCAGTTAAGTGAAAATAAGATAATAAACAAGTTGCATTAAAATATTTGGTAGAATTATTGCCAAGTTTGGGAATTGGAAGAAGGTGATGTTAGAAAGGGTGAGTCAAGTATGCATTGTAAGCATGTGTTTTCGCTACCTATTGAGGCTAACAAGCTTTCCCAAACTTTGTTAACATGAGCCAACTCATTGCCTCTATCGTAGGTATCTGGGTTAACTGTAAATCTCTTTGAGCTCTCTTATGCAGGTGCAGAAAGGATGGCCAGAGTTCCAGTTGTCCAAGGATGGCTTTCCATCCAGGCAGGCTGGCAGGTGATGCTGGATATTATTTCAGGACTCATTTGCTCTTGACCATAACCCTTAGAGATGGGCTCTCCACATGACTTGGGCTTCTCTTGGCATAGACACTATATTCAGAGAGTTTCCCAAGTGAGTACATTCCTAGTGGCCCAGAGAGAGAAGACACAAGGATGTGACTCCTTATGATCTATCCTTAGAAGTTTCACAACATCAGTTTCACTGCATCACAATAATCACAGAGTCCACGCAGGTGCAGGTATAAGGCAGTAAAGAGATAGACTTTATCTTTTTATTTTTTCTTCTTTTTAAATTTGGCAACCTTAGCTAAAATTTTTTGATGAGTTTTATTGGTTAAATCTGGCAACCCTAGCTAATGTAGCCATTTCAAATCAGTAGGTTATATTTCCTTGCATGATGCTGAAAGAATTTACAATATTTTGTGATGTGGCAAGGTCACATTTAAAAAGAGCAAGTCAGATAACAGATATTCTTGTAATAATAGTCTTTTGAAAACATCATCTATCACAGAATCTTAAAATTATGCATTGTGATAATTAAAAATAAGTGGCAATATATTGGGAAAGAAGAAGTCATACATCTGATTAGATAAGAATTTGTTGCTTAGCAAGATAAGAGCGCTCTTTTTTTTGGTCTCTCTCTCTCTCTCTCTCTCTACCTCTCTTTATCTCAATAGCTTTAGGGGTAGAAATAGATTTGGTTACATGGATGCATTGTATACTGGTGAAGAAGTCTGGGTTTTAAGTGTACCCACCCCTCTCACCTGTGGACATTATACTCGATAGATGATTTTTGACATACCACACTTTCCCACCCTCTGCCTTCAGACTCTCCAATATCCATTATACCATTCTTTAGGCCTTTGCAGACCTTTATTTTAGCTAACACTAAGTGAGAACATGCAGTGTTTGTTTTTTTATTCCTGCCTTAATTCAATTAGGATGATGTTCTCCAATTCCATCTATGTTGCTGCAAAAGACATTATCTTATTATTTTTTATGGCAGAGTAGTATTCCATGGTGTGTCTGTGTGTGTGTGCATATATATATATATATATATATATATATATATATATATATATATATATATATAATCACATTTTCAATAGCCACTGGCCAGCTAATGTGAATTGAGATTGATTCTACATCTTTGCTATTGTGAATTGTACTGTGATGAGCATGTGAATGCAGATGTCCTTTTTGTATAATGACCTGTGTTCCTTTGAGTAGATACCTAGTCATGGGATTGCTGGATCAAATGGTAGACCTACTTTTAGTTCTTTGAGAAATCAAATCCATACTAATATTCATAGACGTTGTATGACTTTACGTTCCCAACAGTAGTGCATATGAGTTCCCTTTTCTTTGCATCTGTGCCTGCATGTATTGTTTTATTATTTTTTTAAATGGCCATTCTGACTGGTGTAAGCTGATATCTCATTGTGGCTTTAATTTTATTTCCCCAATGATTAGTGCTAGATCATTTTTCATATGTTCGTTGGCCATTTGTATATCTCCCTTTGAGGGATGTCTATGACCCTTGTCCAATTTTTAATGGGGTAATTTGCTTTTTTCTTGCTGATTTGTTTGAGTTCTTTGTTGATTCTGCTCTGTTGATTATTTCTTTAGTAGTGCAGAGTTTTTTTGTTTAATTGAGTCCCACTTATTTATTTTTGCTTTTATTGCATTTAGTTTTCGAATTTTAGCAGTAAGTTATTTGCCTAAGCCAATAGTCAGAAGAGTTTTTTCTAGAGTTTCTTCTAGAATTTTTTTATGGTTTCAGATGTGACATTTAAGTCTTTAATCCATCTGGAGTCAATTTTGGTATATG
>NW_007248188.1:59934-60785 GCF_000164805.1 Carlito syrichta
ATAATGTTGGTAGTTTGATAGGAATTACTTTAAATCTGTAGATTACGTTGGTTAGTATGGTTATTTTAAACAATGTTGATTCTTCCAATGCATAAATATTTCTTTCATAGATGTTTTGTAGTCCTCTTGTAGAGATCTTTCATTTTTTTGGTTAAATATCCTAAGTATTTTAGCTTTTTGCCTGCTATTGCAAATGGAAATTAGTTATTGATTTGATTCTCAACTTGGTCACTATTGGTGTATACCATTGCTGCTGATTTGTTTGTGTTGATTTTGTGTCCTGAAACTTTACTGAATTCATTTATTGAGTCCAAGAATCTTTTGGAGACTTCTTTAGGATTCTCTAGGTATAAAATCATATCATCTGCATACAGAGATAGTTTGATTTCTTTTTCCCAATTAGGAGTCCCTTCATTCTCTTATCTTGCCTGATTGCTCTGGTTAGGACTTTCAGTATTATACTGAATAAGGGTAACAAAAATGGAATTCTGAGAGGGGAATATATTCAACTTTTCTCTATTCAAGATGACATTGGTATGGATTTATTATATATGCTTTTATTAATTTGAGGATTGTTTCTTCTATGCCTATTTTGCTGAGGATTTTTATCATGAAGAGATGCTGGATTTATCAAATGCTTTCGGGCAGCCTCCTCGGGTCTCTTTCCACTGTGGGAGCTTTTCTGTC
This sequence comes from Carlito syrichta, assembly GCF_000164805.1. Lineage (NCBI taxonomy): Eukaryota > Metazoa > Chordata > Mammalia > Primates > Tarsiidae > Carlito > Carlito syrichta. The sequence continues at coordinate 60,622 of NW_007248188.1, forward strand.
CTCTTAACAAATTTTGCTTTCTCAAAACAAAACAAAACAAAAGCTTTTTTTGCATCTATTGGAATGATCATATAATTTTTATTTTTAATTCTGCTTATTGGTTGATTTTTTTTTTAATAATTAATCAGTATTTTTATTATAGTTTTGTGGGGTACAGTTAAGGG
>NW_007248189.1:0-6790 GCF_000164805.1 Carlito syrichta
CAACCAAAATTCCTTATTCTTCCTTATCAAGAGGCCATCTAGTTTCCTGCATGTGAGGACTCCCATTACCCTGATTCCTGCTACATTCTCAGCAAAGCACTGAGATATTTCCTGGTGATCTAGAATTCCAGTTGTTTTGATATCAAGAGAAACACTTCCATAAGGTTATTGGGGAACTGGAATCTAAGATTCCTGGTTCCCCTTAACAAGGCCTCCCCAAAATGTGGAGTTTCCTAAATTCATGTCCCAATTCCCACCAGCCCGACCACAAGAAATTTCTGTAGTTTGAGGTAACCTGAATCGTGAGATTTTGTACCAATATGTCATTTGATTCCTGGGGTACCTGATTATGGTCTTAGATGTTCATAAGACACAAAAGAATATTTGGGCCAGATCCTCGATTACAACTATCCAGAAAATAGAATGCTCCTGGGGATCTGTAATGACCAATTAAGGGAATCTACGGAGCTAGTAGCTCTGAAAAATGTAGGGACCCTGAAGCCCAGATTGCTGATTAAACCTTATCAAGAGGCCCTGTAGATTCTGGTGAATGAGAACTCCTAGAACCGGATTTCCTCTTCGTTCTCAGCAAGATGCCTTGATTTTCCCTCATGATGTGGATGCAAAAACTCTGTATACAAATAGGCAGATGCCCAGAAATTACCTAGGTCGTTGAATCCATGAATCCTGGTTACGCTAAAAAGTATGTAATATATATTTGGCAACCTCAAAACACCAGGCCCCTATCAGAATAGAAGGACAAACAGAAGTTTTAGGATTACAAGGATCATCTTAAGGCGATAGTTACATACAAATATGGCGATAAGATTCTTTGGGTCCTGGAATCTGTCGTTTGTTGTCCTGAGGAACCCAATGGACTTGAAGGTCTACATGCTCGGTTACAACTATCAAGAAGACCAGTAGGTTGCTGAGAGTTTATAATGCCAAAATTGTCATATCCAAGAGGCCTGTAGGCCTAAAGAATGTGTGGAAATAAAATCCCTGATTCCAGATTAGCTCTCATAAGGTGTTCATGTAGAATTCTTGGATTGGCGACCATCGTAGCCCAGATTCTTTTTGTTCTTAGTAAGACTCCCTGAATTTACCTGGCCTCATGGATGTACAAATTCTTATACACCAGTAATCATAAGCCCAAGAGGTCAGAATGTCCCTGGAATCCAAGATTGCTGGATCCCCTATAAGAATACGTCCTAAATATTTGGAAACACTTAATCCCAAGTTATGAATATCAATTTAAATTTCCAGTAGAAGTTTCTGGATTAGGGCGTAAACCTGAAGTCAGAAATTACACGAAAAATGGCGACATGATTCCGTGGGATGTGCAATCTGGACTTACAACCTCCTGCAAAAGAAGCCGAGCAGATGGCCAGATTCTGTTACAACTAAGAAGAGGAGCAGCAGGTTCCTGAGAATCGGTAATGAAGATTTGTGGTACGTATATAGGAATTAGTTCTGAAAAGTGTGGGGACTGGGACTCCAAATTCCTGATTAGCATTTAGAAAATTCCTGTAGGCTTCTAGGTATGAGAACTCCCTTATGCCAGGGAAAAATTAACAACTACCCAGAAGTTTGCTGGTCACATGCAAACTGATTTTCCTTGTTCCACATTGGTACATGAGTAGAAACTTTCTGGGGACATAGAGTCCAAGATTCCTGTTTCGTTCTCAGAAGAACGACCAGATGTTTCTCCGTTTCCCAGAAGTCCAGACACGTGGCTCCCAATAGAAAGACTCCAGAATGTTCCTATGGACTTGTAAAGCAAGACCCTGGTACCCTCCCAAAAACACCTTCTAAACATTGTGCACCATCTAAACCCAAGGTCCTAATTCCGAATAGCTGAACTACCAGAAATTTCTAGAGTATGAGGTAACCCTGAACCCAGGGCTTACATTCAAAACACTCGAGATGATTACTTGTGTCCTGGAATTTGGCGTTAGAGGATCCAGAATCTAAATGGACTTGTAGTGCCATATTTTCGTTTAAACTATCGAGAGGACCAGAATGTTGCGGGACTTCTGGAATGAGTGATTCCTAAAATGCACCTAGTTTCCTGCTCTGAAAAATATGAGGACGTCAAAGTCCTAGTCCTGTAGGCCTTACTAAGACGCCCTCACCATTTTTGGAATTGAGGACTTGTATAACCCGGATTCGTTATTCTTCCTTAGCAAAAGCCCATGTAGTTTCCTGAATATGAGGACTCCCATTCCCCAGATTCTTGCTTCGAAATCCTGATTCTTGTTTACCCTTAGCAAGACGCCCAGTATATTTATGGTACTGAGGACTCATGAGACCAGATTCCTTATCCATTCTTAGGTAGAGGCTGTGTAGTTTCCTGTATATGAAGACTCCCATTACAGATATTCTATTTGGAGGTAACCTGATGTGATACATTTTGTCGCAAAATGCCAGTTTATTACTGGGGAACTGGATTATGGTCGACGATGTGCATGAGTGACAAACGAAATTTTAGATCCAGATCCTCGATTACAACAATCGAAAGGACCGGAATCTTATTGCATCTGTAATAAGAGATTTTAGATATCCATCCAGCCAGTAGCTCGGAAAAATGGAAGGACCTACAAGCCCAGATTTCTCATTAAACCTTATCAAGAGGCCATATAGATTTTGACGATGGAGGACCCCTGAACTCGCATTCTCTTCACGTTCTCAGCAAGATGCCCTGATTTTCCCTGGCGATCTGGATTCCAAAATTCTGTATGCAAATAGACAGATGCCCAGCTGTTTCCCAGGGACGTGGAAACCATGATTTCTGGTTTCCTTTAAAAATATGTACTACATGCTTTGCAACCTCAAAACACCCAGGCCATATCAAACAGATTCACAAGCGGAAGTTTTGGGATTACAGGGTACATCTTAAGACAACAGTTACACACAAATATGGTGAGATGATGTCTTAGTCCTGTAATGTGGCTTTAGTTGAGCCAAGAAACTCAACTGATTGCATGGCCTGGTTCTTGGTTATGACAATCAAGAGGACCAGAAGTTTGCTGGGAATCTATAATGACACTTGTCCTTTCCAAGTGGCAACTTCTCTGAAGAATTTGGAGAACTAGAACCCCAGATTCCAGATAAGCCCTTATAACGGAGCCCTGTAGAAATGAATTGAGGCCTACCATAACCCACATTCCTTTTTTATTATCAGTAAGACGTCAGGACGTTTTCTGGTGACGTGGAAGTAAAAACTCTTAGATATCAATACACATACGCCAAGAAGTTTCCCAGGGACCTGGAATCGAAGATTGCTGGTTCCCCCTAAATATGTGAGAACCCCTAATCCCACATTCTCAATGTGAAAACGAATGTCCATCAGTAGTTTCTGGACTACGAGGTAAACCTGAATACAGTGATCACATTAATAGATGGCAGATGATTGCGTGGATTGTGGAATCTGGCCTTACAGGACCCTGTGAAACAAATGAACCAGTAGTCCAGAATCTCAGCTACAACTATCAAGAGGTGCAACGCGTTCCTGGGGATCAGCAATGCCCGATTTGTGGTATGCATATAGGACGTTGCTCTGAATAATATGAGAACCAGGACTCCCAGATCCCATATTAGCGTTTGCTAAAGTCCCTGTCGATTCCTAAGTATGAGCACTGCCTGAAGCCACGAATAATTTAGCAAATGCCCAGATGTTTGCAAGTTACATGGAAACCGAGTTTCCTGGTTCCTCTTTAGTAAAGCGTGTAGAAACTTTCAAGGGACACAGTGACCCAGGTTCCTATTTTGTTCTAAGCAAAACGACGAGATGTTTCCTGTTGGGCTGGAAGTGCAGAATCTTGTACACCCATAGAAAGATGACAAGAATCTGCCTGGCGATGTGGAAATTAAGATTCCTAGTTCTCTCCCAATAACACCTCCTAAAAAAATTGAACACCTAAACCCGAAAGTCCTAATAAAGAACAGCGGAGCCACTGTAGTTTCTGGATTATGAGGTAACACTGAGGTCAGGGCTTACATACAAAAAATCTGAGAGAATTACTTGTGTCATGGATCTGGAATCAGAGGTTCCAAGTATCTAAATGGATTTATAGTGCCAGATTCTCGTTCACAACTATCAAGAGTACCAAAGTGTTTCTGGAGTCCAGGAATGATTGACTTGTAATATCCACATAACAAATAGCTCTAAAACATGTGTGGTGCTCGAAGCACTAATATTGTTTATTCTTACCAAGACGCACTGTAGATAATCGGTATTGAGGACCCATGTAGCCCAGATTCCTTATTCATGCCTCGCAAGAGTCATGACGTTTCCTGTGTATGAGGACTCCCATTACCCAGACTCCTGCTTCATTATCAGCAAGACACGAGATATTTCATGGTGATGTAGAATTCAAGTTGTTTGGATATCAATTGAAAGACCCCCAGAAGATTCCTGGGCAATTGGAACCCAAGATTCCTGGTTCCCTTGTACAAGACACCCTAACAATATGGGGACCTAGAACCCCAGATTCCTGATTAAACCTCATTAACAGGCCCTGTAGAAGTCGGCGAATGAGAACTCCAATAACCCGGATTCCCTTTATGTTCCCAGCAATATGCCTTGATTTTCCCTGTCGATGTGTATTCCAAAACTCTGTATACAAAAAGACAGTTGCCCACAAGTTTCCCAGGGACAGAGAATCCGTGATTCCTGGTTACATTTAAATATACTTACTAAACATTTGGCAACTGCGAAACCCTCGGTCCCTCTCAAAATAAAAGGACAAATGGATGTTTGAGAATTACAAGGTTCATCTTGAGACAAAGAGTTACATCCAAATATGGCGAAATGATCCCTTTTGTGCTGGAATCTGGCCTTAGTTGTCCCGAGGATCCTAGCAGTCTTGTAGTCCCAGATACCCCTTTAGAACTATCAAGAGGACCAGAATGTTGCTGGAGTCCTGAATTGACTGATTCCTAGTATCCACATGCTAAATAGCTCCAAACATGATGGGAGCTCGAAGCCTTGATTCTCATTTTTCCAATAGAAGATGTCCTGAGAATGTTTTCAGATTGAGGACTCGTGTAACACAAATTCCTTACTCTTCCTTCACTGGAGGCCGTGTAGTGTACTGTATATGAGGACTCCCTTTCCCCTGATATCTGTTTTGAAACCCTGATTCTTGTTTAGCCCTTAGCAAGACGCCATGTAGATTTTGTGATTGAGGAGCCATGTAAAACAGATTCCTTATTTTTCCTTAGGAAGAGGCCTCGATGTTTCCTGTTACTCACATTTCAGCTTTGAATCACTTATTCTTGTTTAGCCCTTAACAAGAGGCCCTGTAGTTCTTTTGGGATAGAGAACACGTGTAACCCAGATTCCTTATTCTTTCTTGGCAAAAGGCCATGTATTTGCCTGTATATGAGGACATCATTTCTGCAGATTCATACTTCAAAAACCTTGATTCGTGTTTAGCTCTTAGCAAGACGCCCTGAAATTTTTTAGGGATTGAGGACACGTATAACCCAGATTCCTCATTCTTCTTAGCAATAGGCAGTCCTTTTCCTGTATTGGAGGACTCCCACTACCCAGATTACTACAATAAATCCTGATTCATGGTTACCTCTTAGTAAGACGTACTGTGGATTTTTGGGCTGAGGACTCATGAAACCAAAATTCCTTATTCTTCCTTAGCAAGAAGCCGTGTACTTTCCTGTATATGACGACTCCCATTACCCAGATTACTGCTATATTCTCAGCGAGGCACTGAAATATTTTCTGGTCACCTAGAATTCCAGTTGTTTGGATATCAAGAGAAGGACTCCCATAAGGTTATTGGGGAACTGGAATCCAAGATTCCTGGTTCCCCATCACAAGACCTCGCCAAAATGTGGACTATCCTAAACCCATGTCCCAATTCCCACCAGCCTGATCACAAGAAATTTCTGAAGTTTGAGGTAACCTGAGTCGAGGGATTTTGTACGAAAACGCCATTTGACTCCTGGGGTACCTAATTATGGTCCTAGATGTTCATAAGACACAAAGGATATTTGGGACAGATCCTCGATTACAACTATCAAGAGAATAGAATGTTCCTGGGGATCTGTAATGACTGATTAAGGGTATCTAGGGAGTTAGAGGCTCTGAAAAATGTAGGTACCCTGAAGAAAAATTGCTGTTTAAACCTTATCAATAGGCCCTGTAGATTGTTGCGAATGAGAACTCCTAGAACCAGATTTTCTGTTCGTTCTCAGCAAGATGCCCTGATTTTCCCACGTGATGTGGATCCAAAAACTCTGTATACAAATAGGCACATACCCAGTAATTACCTAGGGTCGTGGAATCCATGCATCCTGGTTACCCTTAAAAGTATGTAATATATATTTGGCAACCTCAAAACAACAGGCCCCTATCAGAGTAGAAGGACAAACAGAAGTTTTAGGATTACAAGGTACATCTTAGGGCGATAGTTACATACAAATATGGTGATAAAATCCTTAGGGTCCTGGAATCTGCCCTTTGTTGTCCCAAGGAAGCCAACAGACTTGATGGTCCACATTATCAGTTACAACTATCAAGAAGACCAGAAGGTTGCTGAGAATCTATTTGAAAAAATTGTCATATCCAAATGGCCTGTAGCCCTAAAGAATATGTGGAAATACAATCCCAGATTCCAGATTATCCCTTATAAGCTGTCCATGTAGAATTCTTGGAATGGCGATCCCCGTAACCCAGATTCTTTTTGTTCTTAGTAAGACTCCTGGAAGCTACCTGGCGACGTGGAAGTACAAACTCTTATCTACCAATAATCATAATCGCAAAAGG
>NW_007248189.1:7054-9387 GCF_000164805.1 Carlito syrichta
CTAGGGAAAAATTAACAACTGCCCAGAAGTTTGCTGGTCACATGCAAACTGATTTTACTTGTTCCACCTTGGTAAAATGAGTAGAATCCTTCTTGGGACATAGTCTCCAAGATTCCTGTTTTATTCTCAGAAGGACGACCAGATATTTCCCCGTTTCCTAGAAGTCCAGACAGGTGGCTCCCAATAGAAAGACTCCAGAATTCTCCTATGCACTTGTAAACCAAGACCCTGGTTCTCTCCCAAAATTACCTTCTAAACATGGTGCAACATCTAAACCCAGTGTCCTAATTCTGAATAGCTGATCTACCAGAAGTTTCTGGAGTACAAGGTAACCCTCAACTTAGGGCTTTCATTCAAAACACCTGAGGTGATTACTTGTGTCTGGGAATTTGGCGTTAGAGGATCCAGAATCTAAATGAACTTGTAGTGCCATATTTTCGTTTAAACTATCGAGTGGACCAGAATGATGCGGGACTTCTGGAATGAGTGATTCCTAATATGCAAATAGTTTCCACCTCTGAAAAATATGTGGACGTCGAAATCCAAGTCTTGTAGGCCTTAGCAAGACTCCCTGAAGAGTTTTGGAATTGAGGACTCGTGTAACCTACATTCATTATTCTTCCTTAGCAAGAGCCCATATAATTTCCTGTATGAGGACTTCTATTCCCCCAATTCTTGCTTCGAAATTCTGATTCTTGTTTAGCCCTTAGAAAGAGGCCCAGTAGACTTTTGGCATTGAGGTCTCTGGAAAACCATTCCTTATCCTTTCTTAGGTAGAGGCCATGTAGTTTCCTGTATATGAAGACTCCCATTACCGAGAGACCTGCTTCAAAACCCTGATACTTGTTTAGCCCTTAGAAAGACGCCCTGTAGATTTTTCAGATCAAGGTCATGTGTCATCCAGATTCCTTCTTCATCCTTAGCAAGAGGCTGTGAAGTTTCCTGTATATGAGTACTCCCATTCCCCAGATTCCTGCTTCAAATCCCTGATAATTTTTCTCCCTTAGTAAGACTCCCTGTAGGTTTTTGGGATTTGAGGACTCCTGTAACCCATTTCCTTATTCTTCTGTAGTAAGAGGCTATGTAGCTTCCCGTATATGAGGATTCCCAATTTGCAAATTCCTGCTTAATTCTCAGCAAGACCCGAGATATTTCCTGGTGAACATAGAATCCAGTTGTTTGGATATCAATAGAAAGACTCCCATAGAGTACCTGGGAACTGTAATCCAAACTTCCAGGTTCCCCTTAACAAGACATCGTAAAAATGTGTAATATTATAAGCCCAATATCCCAATTTCCACTAGCCTGACCACAGGAAATTTCGGTATTTTAAGGTACCCTGAAGCGATGGATTTTGTCGCAAAATGCCAGTTGATACCTGGGGAACTGAATTATGGCCGAAGATGTGGATAAGAAACAAACAAAATTGTAGGTTCAGATACTCAATTACAACTATCGAAAGGACCGGAATCGCTTGGATCTGTAATAAGAGATTTTAGGTATCCACGTAGCAAGTAGCTCTGAAAAATGAAAGGACATACAAGCCCACATTCCTCATTAAACCTTATCAAGAGGCCATATAGATTTCGACAAATGAGGACACCTGAACCCACATTCTCTTCTCGTTCTCAGCATGATGCCCTGATTTTCCCTGGCGATCTGTATTCCAAAATTCTGTATGCAAATAAATAGATGCCCCACTGTAACCAAGGATGTGGAATCCGTGATTTCTGGTTATCTTTAAAAATATCTACTACATGCTTAGCAACCCCAACACCCCAGGCAATATCAAATAGATTCAGCAACGGAAGTTTTAGAATTACAGGGTACATCTTAAGACAACAGTTACACACAAATATGGTGAGATGATTCCTTAGTCCTGTAATCTGCCTTTAGTTGTGCCAATAAACCCAACTGAATTGCTCGGACTGATTTTTGGTTACAACAATCAAGAGGACCAGAAGGTTGCTGGGAATATATGACACTTTTACTTTCCAAGTGGCAACATGCTATGAAGAATTTGGAGAACTAGAAGCCCAGATTCCAGATAAGCCCTTATAACAGAACCCTGTAGAAATGGATTGAGGCCTCCTATAACCCACATTCCTTTTTTTATTATCAGGAAGACGCCCGGACTGTTTCTGGTGACATAGAAGTACAAACTCTTACATACCAATACACATACGCAAAGAAGTTGCCCAGGGACATTAAATCGAAGATTGCTGCTTCCCCCTTCAGAATACATCCTAAATATGTGGGAACTCCTAATCGCACAGTCTCAAGGCGAAAACGAATGTCCAGCAGTAGTTTCTAGACTACGAGGTAAACCTGAA
>NW_007248189.1:10470-11202 GCF_000164805.1 Carlito syrichta
AACTTCATCAACAGGCCTTGTAGACTTCAGCGTATGAGAACTCCAGGAACCCGGATTCCCTTCTCGTTCTTAGCAAGATGCCTTGATTTTCCCTGTTGATGTGTATTCCAAAAGTCTGTATACAAAAAGACAGATGCAAACAAGTTTCCAAGGAACAGGGAATACGTGATTCCTGGTTACCTTTAAAAATAATTACTAAACACTTGGCAACTGCAAAAACCCTCAGCCTCTCTCACAATAAAAGGACAAATGGAAGTTTTAGAATTACAATGTTCATCTTGATACCAAGATTTACATCCAAATATGGCGAGATGATCCCTTTTGTGCTGGATTCTGGCCTTGGTGTTCCCAAGGAACCTATCGAACTTGTAGTGCCAGATACCCGTTTAGAACTATCAAGAGGACCAGAATGTTGCTGGAGTCCTGAATTGACTGATTCCTAATATCCACATGCTAAATAGCTCCAAAACATGAGGGGAGCTCGAAGCCCTGATTGCTGTTTGTCCAGAAGCAAGATGTCCTGAGAATTTTTTCGGATTGAGGACTCTTGTAACACAGATTCCTTATTCTTCCTTCGCTGGAGGCCATGTAGTGTCCTGTATATGAGGACTCCCTTTCCCCAAATTCCTGTTTTGAAACCCTGATTCTTGCTTAGACCTTAGCAAGACGCCATGTAGATTTTGTGATTGAGGAACCGTGTAAAACAGATTCCTTATTTTCCTTAATAAGAGG
>NW_007248190.1:0-3546 GCF_000164805.1 Carlito syrichta
GGCTAGCCAGCTAGCTTAGCAAGCTAGCTACCTGGTTAGCTAGCTGGCTAGGTAGCCAACTAGCTAGCTAGTGGGCTGGTCAACTAGCTAGTGAGCTTGGGTAAATAGCCAGCCCACTGACTGTACAGTCGGATAGCCAGCTGGCTTAACTAGCCAGCCACCCTGCTGTTCAGCTGGCTAGCTAGCAGGCTTAACTAGCTGGCCACCTAACTGATCAGCCTCCTAACCAGCCAGCATATCTTGCCAGCCACCTAGCTAGCCAGCCTGCTAACCAGCTTACTTAATTAGCTGACTTAACTAGATAAATATCTGGCTAGCCAGCTGGCTTAACTAGCTAGCCACCTAGCTAGCCATCCCTCGAGCAAGCTCACTTAACCCGCTGAGTTATCTAGCTAGCCAGCCGGCTTGCCTACTAACTCAATTAGCTAGCTACGTACATAGTAAAGTGGCTAGCCAGCTGACTTAACTAACAGACATAACCAGCTAAGCAGCTGATAGCCAGCAGAATCAACTAGCTGATTTAACTATTTAGCCAGCTCTCTAACCAGATGACTTAACTAGTTGATATCACTATCTAGTCAGGTGGCTAGCCAGGTGACTAAACTAGCTAGCTAACTACATATCCCAATGGCTTACCAGCTGACATAACTTCCTAGCTACCTAGATAGCCAGCTTTTAGTGAGCTGACTTAACTAGTTTTCTTAACTAGCTAGCCAACTGGTTAACCAGCTGACTTAAATAGCTAACTAACCAGCTAGGCAGCTGGCAAACCAGCTGAATTAACTAGCTGACTTAACTCACAAGCCAACTGACTAAACTAGCTGATTAAACTAGCTAGCTACTTAGCTATCCAGCTGACTTTACTAGCTGAAATAACTAGCCAGCTACCTTGCTAGTTATATAGCTAACTACCAGATATAACAAGCTGACTTAACTAGCTAACTTGATGGCATAACTAGCTGACTTAACTAGCTAGAACCTAGCTAGCCAGCTGACTTTACTAGCTTAAATAACTAGGTGGCCAGCTGTCTAGCTATCTGACTGAACTAGTTTTTTAATGAGTTAGCGAGGTGTCTAACCAAATGACTTAATGAGGTGACTTAACTAGCTAGCCAGCTGGTTAACCAACTGACTTATCTAGTTTATTAACGAGCTAGGCAGCTGGCAAGACAGATGACTAACTAGCTGGCTTAACCAGTTATCCAGCTGGCTAGCAACTTGACTTACCTAGCTCTCTACCTCTCTAGCCACCTGGATATTCAGCTTTCTTAACTTACTGACTTAATTAGCTAGCCAGCTGGCTAGCCAAGTTACTTAACTAGGACTGTACCTAGCTAGCCAGTTGGCTAGCCAGCTGACTTAACTAGCTGTCTTAATTAGCTGGCCTGCTTTCCAGCCAGTTGAATTAACTAGATTGCTACAGAGTTAGCCAGCTGTCTATACAGCTAAATTACCTAGGTGACTTATCTACCTAGCCAGCTGCCTAGCCAGACGACTTAACTAGCAAGCTGCGTAGTTAGCCATCTGCCTAGTCAGCTGACTTACCTACGTGACTTAACTAGCTAGCCCGGTGGCTAGACAGCTGACCTAACTACCTAGCTACCTAGCTTGCAAGCTGGCTAGCCAGCTGATTTACATAGGTGACTTCACTTGGTAGCCAGCTGGCAAGCCAGCTGACTTAATTGCCTACCTACCTAGCTAGCCAGCAGTCTAGTCAGATGACATAACTACCTGACTTAACTAAATAGCCAGCTGGCTACCCAGCAGGCTTAACTAGCTAGGTACCTAGCTAGACAACAGCATAGCCAGCTGAGTTAACTAACTGACATAACTGGATTCTTAATAGCTAGCCAGATGAATTAAGTAGCTAACAATCTACATAGCCTGCTGACTTGTCAACTGACTTAACTACATAACTGCCTTCCAGACTTAACTTGGTTGCTTAACTAGCTATCAAGCTTGCTAGCCAGCTCACCTTATTAACTAGCTATCCTGCTCCCTGGATAGTCTGCTGCCATAACTAACCGACTTACCTAGCTAGCCAGCTGATTTTACTAGTGGACTTAACTATCTGGCTACATAGCTAGCTAGCTGATTTGACTAGCTGACTTAACTAGCTAGCCAACTGACTGGCCGGCTGAATTAACTAACTCTCTACCTAGCTAGATAACTCACTAACCAGCAGACTTAACTAGCTGACTTAACTAGCTATCCAGCTTGCTAGCCAACTGACTTAACTAGCTAACTACATAGTTAACCAGCTGGCTAGCCAGCTTACTTAACTAGCTGACTGAATTAGCTGGCCTGATTGCTAATCAGCTGAATTAATCTAGCTTGCTATATAGCTAGCCAGCTGGCTAGCCAGCTGACTTAACTAAGTGACTTAACTAGCTTGCCAGTTGTCTATCCAGATGACTTAAGCAGCAAGCTACCTAGCTAGCCAGCTGGACAGCAAGTTGACTTAACTAGGTGACTTAACTAGATAGCCAACAGTCTAGACAGCTGACATAATTATCTAGCTAACTAACTAGCCAGCTGCCTAGCCAGCTTACTTATCTAGGTGATTTAACTAGCTTGCCAGCTGGCTACCAAGATGTCCTAACTGCCTAGCTACCTAGGATGCCAGCTGGTTAGCCAGTTGACTTAAATAGCTAGCTACATATGTAGCCCGCCGTCTTGCCAACTGAAATAACTACCAATTACTTAGCTAACCAGCTGGCTAGTGAGGTGACTTAACTAGGCTATGAAACTAGCTAGTTAACTGGCTAGCCAGCTGACTTAACTAGCTAGCAACGCAACTAGGCAGCTGGCTAGGCAACTGATTAAACTCACTGAGTTAACTAGATAGCAAGCTGACTTAACCAGCTGACTTAATCAGCTAGCAAATTAGCTAGTCAGCTGGCTTAACTAGCTAGCTACCTATCTAGATCTCTAGCTAGCCAGCTAACTTAACTAGCTGACTTAAGTAGCTAGTTAGCTGACATAGCTAGTTGACTTATATAACTAGGGTCCTAGCTAGCCAGATGACTTAACTAGCTGAAATATTTAGCTAGCCAGATGGCTAGCCATCTGACTTAACTTGTTTTTTAACAAGATAACCACCTGGATTGCCATCTGACTTAATGAGCTGACTTTACTAGCTAGCCAGCTTGTTGCCAGCTGACTTAACTAGTTGAATTAACCAGCTAGCCAGCTGGCTAAATTAACTTGCTGGCTACCTATCTAACCAGCAGGCTAGCCAGCTGACTTACCTAACCGACTTAAGCTAGCAAGCTGCTAACCAGTTCATTAAACTAGTTGGCTGCCTACCTAATCAGCAGGCTAAACAGCTGACTTAATTAGCTTACTTGAACAGCTGGCCTGCTGACTAGTAAGCTGGCTTATCTAGCTAGTTTCCTACCTAGCCAGCTGGATAGAAAGCTGACTAAACTCGTTGACTTAACCAGCTAGCCAGTTGGCTAACCAACTGACTTAACTCACTGACACCACTAGCTAGCCAGGAAGCTATGTAGCTGACTTAACCAGCCAACTACCTACCTTGTCAGT
>NW_007248190.1:3566-6341 GCF_000164805.1 Carlito syrichta
CTGCCTAGCTACCTAGGTAGCCAGATGGTTAGCCTGTTGACTTAAATAGCTAGCTACATAAGTAGCCCGCCGGCTTGCCAGCTGAAATAACTACCAATTACCTAGCTAACCAGCTGGCTAGTGAGCTGACTTAACTAGGTTATTAAACTAGCTAGTTAACTGGCTAGCCAGCTGACTTAACTAGCTAGCAATGCAGCTAGGCAGCTGGCTAGACAACTGATTAAACTCACTGAGTTAACTAGATAGCAAGCTGACTTAACCAGCTAACTTAATCAGCTAGCAAATTAGCTAGTCAGCTGGCTTAACTAACTAGCTACCTATCTAGATCTCTAGCTAGCCAGCTAACTTAACTAGCTGACTTAAGTAGCTAGCTAGCTGACATAGCTAGTTTACTTATATAACTAGGGTCCTAGCTAGCCAGATGACTTAACTAGCTGAAATATCTAGCTAGCCAGATGGCTGGCTACCTATCTAACCAGCAGGCTAGCCAGCTGACTTACCTAACCGACTTAAGCTAGCAAGCTGCTAGCCAGCTCATTAAACTAGCTGGCTGCCTACCTAGTCAGCAGGCTAACCAGCTGACTTAACTAGCTTACTTGAACAGCTAGCCTGCTGACTAGCAAGCTGACTTATCTAGCTAGTTTCCTACCTAGCCAGTTGGATAGAAAGCTGACTAAACTCGTTGACTTAACCAGCTAGCCAATTGACTAGCCAACTGACTTAACTCACTGACATCACTAGCTAGCCAGGAAGCTATCTAGCTGACTTAACCAGCCAACTACCTACCTTGTCAGTTTGCTTGCCATCTCTCTGCTACCAAGCTGCCTAGCCAACTGACTTAACTAGCTCGCTACCTCGTTAGCCAGCTGGCTAGCCAGCTGACTTAACTAGCTATCTACCTAGCTAGCCAGCTGACTTAGATAATTAGCTAGCTACCTAGCTAGCTAACTAACTTATATAACTAGCCAACTAGCTATCTATCTAGGTAACAACCTGATTTAAACAGTTAGTTGCCTACCTAGCCAGTTGACTTAACCATTTAACTAACTAGTTAGCTTGCTCGTTATCTAACCTGCTAGCTAGCTGACTTAATCATGTCACTTAACTCGTTAACTATCAAGCTAGCTAGGTGACTCAAGCAGCTGACTTAACTCCTTAGCTAACAAGCTAGAGAGCTGACTCATCCAGCTGACTTAATTCGTTAGCTAACTAGCTAGCTAGCCTACTCAACCAGCTGACTCAACCCGTTTGCTAACTAGCAAGTTAGCTGACTCAACTAGCTGACTTAATCCATTAGATAACTAGCTAACTACCTGACTCAACCTGCTGACTTACCCCATTAGCTAACTAGCTAGCTAACTGTCTTAACAAGCTGATTAAAATAGAAAGCTTAGTTAACTTGCTGACTTAGCTAGCTGACTCAAGTACTTTTCTAACTGACTTTACTGGCTGAATTAACTAGTTTGCTAGCTGATTTAACTATCTGAATTAGATACATAATGAACTATATAACTAGCTGACTTAACTAATTTGCTAACTAGTTATGTAGCAGACTTATGTAGTTGATTTAAATAGATAGCTAACTAGAGAGCTAGCTGACTCAGATTGCTGACTTATCTTGCTAGCTGTTTAGCTACCTTACTTACGTAGCTGACTTAACAAGTTGTCTAACAAGAGAGCTAGCTAACTTATAGAGTTGTTTAATGAGTTAGATAACTGTTTTAACTAGTTGGTAAATGAGTTAACTAGCTAAAGTAACCAGTTGTATAACCAGATAGTTAGGTGACCTAACATGTTGGCTGATTAATCGGTCAACTAGTTAGCTGGTTTAACATGTTGGTTGACTACTCGGCCATCATGTTAGCTGGTTTAACAAATTGGCCGACTAGTCGACTGAATAGTTAGCTGGGTTAGTTAACTGACGAATTGTCCATTAGTTAACTTGGTGAACTTTGGTTGGCTCATTTGCAGACCTAACTAATCGACCCACTAGTTAGCTGATGTAACATGTGGGCTAACAAGTTGTCAATTATTCGACTATTTGGTTAGCTGACTTAACTAGTCAGCCAGCGAGGGAGCCAACAGGTGAGCTGACTTAACTAGTTGGCCAGAGAGTGAGGCGACTGTTCAGTTGAATTAATGAGTCAGCTGGAGAGTGAGCCGACTGATCAGCTGACTTAACTAGGGGGTCAGAGAGTGAACCAACTGGTCAGCTGACTTAACTAGTCTGCCGGCAAGTAGACTGACTTGTCAGGTGAGTTCAGTTGACTGGCAAGGTGAGCAGACTGGCCAGAAGACTTAACTAGTCAGACAGAGAGTGAGACGACTGGTCATCAGAATTAACTAGTCAGCCGGTGAGTAAACTGACTGCTCAGCTGACTTTAGTTGGCTGGCAGGGTGAGCATACTGGTCAGAAGACTTAACTAGTTGGTCAACGAGTGATCCCAACAGTGAGCCAACTTAAAAAGTTAGCTGGTGAGTGAGCTGACAGGTGAGCTGCCTTAAATTGTCAGCCAGTGAGTGAGCTGACTGGTGAGCTAACTTAACAATTCGGCTGGCGAGCAAGCCAACTAGTTAGCTGACCTGTTGACCTGGAAGATTGTTGACAAGTTAGTTGACCTGTTGACTCTCGAGCGAAATGACTAGATTGCTGACTGGTTGGCAGACAAGAGAGTCAACCAGTTAGCTGGCCTGATGGACAGTGAGTGAGCCCATTAATTAGGTGACCAGCTAGCTGAGTTGCTAGCCGACTACTTAGCTAAGTAACTAGCTGAT
>NW_007248191.1:0-1340 GCF_000164805.1 Carlito syrichta
CCAGAAAGTTTCTGAGTATCTGTAATTACAGGTTAGTGTATCAACGGAGCAAGTAGCTCTGAAAATGTAGGGACCCAGAAGTCCAGATTACTCAGTAAACTTTATGAAGAGGCCCAGTAGATTCCAGAAAATGAGAACTCCTAGAACCGGGTTTCCTTTCAGCTCTCAGTAAGATGCCCTGATTTTTCCTGCTGATGTGGATTCCAAACTCAGTATATCAAAAGACAGATGCCCAGACGTTTCCTAAGGACGTGGATTCCATGATTCCTGGTTATCTTTAAAAATACGTACTAAATATTTGGCAACTGCAAAACACTTGTCCCATCTCAAAATAAAAAGAGACATGGAATCAGAAGGATTTCAGGGTTCACCTTAAGACCAGAGTTACATCCACATATGGCAAGAAGATTCTTTTCGTCCTGGAATCTGGCCTTAGTTGTTCCGAGAAACTTAACTGACCTGGAGTGCCCAATACTCATTTACAACTTTTAAAAGGACCAGAATGTCGCTGGAGTCCTGAAATGAACGATTCATAATATCCACTTGCTAAATTGCTCCGAAACATTTGGGGAGCTCGAAGCTCTGTTTCTTGTTTATCCCAAGCAGACACCCTGGGAATTTTCTGGATTGAGGACACGTACAAAAATGATTCTTTTTTCGTACTTAGTTGGGGTACTTAGTCCTGTATGTGAGGGCTCTCTTTCCCTAGATCCTGTTTCGACACACTGATTCTTGTTTAGCCGTTGGTAAGACGTCATGTAGGTTTTTTGATAGAGGAACCGTGGAAAACAGATTTCTTCTTTTTTCTCAGCAAGAGACCATGGAGTTTCCTGTATATGAGGATTGCTATTACCCACATTCATGCATCGAATCACACATTCTTCTTTAGCCGTCAGTAAGATGCGCTGTAGATTTTCAGGACTGAGGACTCGTATAAACCAGATTTCCTATTTTTAGCAACAGCCGTGCAGTTGCCTGTATATGAGTACTCCTGTTCACAGATACATGTGTCGAAAGCTTGATTATTGTTTAGATCGTAGGAAGAAACCATGTACATTTTTGGGGATTGAGAAAGCATGTCACCCAGATTCTTTATTCTTTCTCAGTAAGTCAGTGCAGTTGCCTGTATATGAGAATTTCATTTCCCTCGTTTATGCTTCAAAAACCCATATTCGGGTTTAACCCTTAGCAAGACACCTTGAAGGTTTTTTTGGGATAGAGGACATGAGTAAACCAGATTCCTTATTCTCTTTTAGCAATAGGCAGTGAATTTTCCTGTGTATGAGGACTCCCATTATCCAGATTCTTACTCCCAAAACCTGAATGGTGCTTATCTATTA
>NW_007248191.1:2132-3409 GCF_000164805.1 Carlito syrichta
TTCAGACCAAAGTTACACCCAAATATGGCAAGATGATACTTATTTCCCGGAATCTGGCCTTAATTGTCCCGAGGAAGCTAAGGGACTTGTACTATCAGATACCCGATTACAACTCTCAAGAGGACCAGTATGTTGCTGGAGTCCTGCAATGACTGATTCATAATACCCACAAGACAAATATCTCCGAAACATGAGACAAACTTGAAGCTTTGATTCTTGTTTATACCGCAGCAAAATTCCCTGAGAAATTTTCAGATTGTGGACTAGTGTATCACAGATTCCTTATTCTTCCTTAGCGAGGGCGGTGTAATGTCCTGTATATGAGGACTCCCTTTCCCCAGAATACTGTTTGGAAACCCTGATACTTGTTTTGCCATTAGAAAGATGTCATCTAGATATTGTGATGGAGGAACCGTGTAAAAGAGATTTCTTATTTCTCCTTAGCTAGAGATCATGTAGATTATGTATATCAGGACTGCTATTACCTATGTTCCAGCTTCTACACCCTGATACTTGTTTAGCCGACAGCAGATGACATGTTGATTATTAGGACTGAGGACTGCTATAACCGTGATTCTTTTTCTTACTTGGCAAGGTGCTGGGTATTTCCTGTATATTAGGACTCTCATTAGATACATCCTGATTCGAAACTCTGATTCTTTTTAGCACTTTTCAAGATGCTCTGTAGATTTTTGGGATTGAGGACTCGTGTGATCCAGATTCCTTATTCTTTCTTAGCCGAAGGTCATGTAGTTGCCTGTAAATAAGGACTCCATTTCCAAGATTCATGCTTGAAAACACCATGATTCGTGTTTAGCCCATAGCAAGTCGACCTGAAGTTTTTTGGGATTGAGGACACGAATAACGCAGATTCCTTATTCTTACTTAGCAATAGGTAATGAAGTTTTCTGTATGTGAGGACTCCCATTACCCAGAATCCTACCTCAAAAACCGGATTCATGGTTACCTCTTAGGAAGACGGCCTGTAGTTTTTGGGATTGAGGACTCATATAAGGAAGATTCCTTACATTTTCTTAGCAATATGACGTGTAGTTTCCTGTATATGACGACCTCCATTACCCAGCTTCCTGCTTCACTCTGCAGGTTGCCGAGACAGTTACTGGTGACAGAATTCCACTTTTTTGTATATCAAGAGAAAGATGTCCATAATGTTCTTTGGGAACTGGAATCCAAGATTCCTGGTTACCCTTCACAAGACCTCCCGAAAATGTGGAATCTTCCAAACCCAAAATCCCAATTCCTTCCTTCCCACCCAG
>NW_007248192.1:0-4929 GCF_000164805.1 Carlito syrichta
AAACGTAACCACGAATCAGGTTTTGAAGTAGGAATCTGGACAATGGGAGTCCTCACATATAGGAAACTTCACTGCCTATTGCTAAGTAAGAATAAGGAATCTGCTTTACTCGGGTCCTCAATCCCAAAAAAGCTTAAGGTCATCTTGCTATGGGCTAAACACCCATCATGATGGTTTTGAGCTTGAATCGGGACAACGGAGTCCTTATTTGCAGGGAACTACATGACCTTTTGCTAAGAAAGAATAAGGAATCTGAGTTACAGGAGTCTTCAATCCCAAAAATCTACAGAGCGTCTTGGAACGTTCTAAATAGAATCAGAGTTTCGAAGCACGATGTATGTAATGACAGTCCTAATATACAGGAAAATACACAGCCCCTTGCCAAGGAAGAGAAAGAATTGGGCTTATAGCAGTCCTCAGTCCTTAAAATAAACAGGCCATCTGCTGTGGGCTAAAGAAGAATCAGGGTTTAGAAGCTGGAACATAGGTAATAGCATTCCTCATATGCAGAATTTACATGATTTCTAGCTAAGGATATCAAAGAAACCTCTTTTACACGGTTCCTCCATCACAATAAATACATGAAATCTTGCAAAGGAAGAATCAGCGTTTCCAAATAGGATCTGGGGAAAGGGAGTCCTCATATACAGGACATTTCATGGCCCGTAGGTAAAGAAGAATAAGGAATCTGTGATACACTAGTCCTCAATCCGAAAAACTCTCAGGGTGTCTTGCTGCGGTATAAACAAGAATCAAGGTTTCGAGCTCTTCTCATGTTTCAGAGATATTTGGCTTGTGGGTATTATGATTCAGTCATTTCAGGACTAGAGCAACATTCTGGTGTTATTGAGAGTTGTAATCGGGTATCTGGTACTACAAATCTCTTAAGGTGCTCTGGACAATTAAGGCCAGATTCCCAAAAAAAGTATCATATTGCTGTATTTGGATGTAACTTTGTCTTAAGTTGAACTTGTTAATCCTTAAATTTCTGTTTGTACTTTATTTGTAGAGGAGCTGAGGGTTTTGCATTTGCCAAATATTTAGTACGAATTATTAAATTGTAACCAGGATACATGGATTCCACGTCCCTAGGAAACATCTGGGCAACTGCATTTTTGTACACAGAGTTTTGCAATCAACATGGACAGGGAAATTCAAGGCATCTTGCTGAGAACGGAAAGGGAATCCGGTTCTTGGAGTTCTCAATCACCTAAATTACAAAGTCTCTTGATAAGGTTTAATCAGCAATCTGGGCTTCTATGTCGCCACATTTTTAGTGTGTCTTTTCCAAGGGGACCAGGAATCTTGGGTTCCAATTCCTCAAGAACTTTATGGGAGTCTTTCTCTTGATATCCAAGCAACTGGAATTCTAGATCAACAGGAAATATCTTGACATCTTGCTGAGAATGAAGCAGGAATTTCAGTAATGGGAGTCCTCATATACAGAACACTACACGACCTGTTGCTAGGGAAGAGTAAGGAATCTTGGTTACACGAGGGCCCCATCCCAAAAACCTACAGATAGTCTTGCTAAGACATAACCACCATTCAGGTTTGGGAATAGGAATCTGGAAAATTGGAGTCCTCATATACAGGAAACTGCACTGTCTATTGCTAAAGGAGAAAAGGAATCTGGTTTAAATGTTTCCTCCACCCCAATAAAACTACAGGGTTTCTTGGTAAGGGCTAAACACGAATTTGGGTTTTGGAAGCATAAACTAGGGAAATGAAATCCTATATACAGGAAAATGCACTGACTTTTCCTAAGGAAGAATAAGGAATGTGGGTGACATGTTTTCTCAATCTCCAAAAAGCATACGTCATCTTCCTAAGATCTAAACACGAATCAAGCTTTCGACGCATGTTTCTGTGAACAGGAGTACTCAAATGCAAGTAACTACACGGCTGCTGCTAAAAATAAGGAATCCGGGTTATACGAGTCCTCAATCCTGAAAATCTGCAGGGCATCTTACTGACGGCTAAAGATGAGCCAGGGATTCGCGGCATGAATGTGGGTAATAGCAATCCTCATACAGGAAATTACATGGCCTCTTGCTAATAAAAGAGAAGAAATCTGTTTTCCACGATTCCTCTATAAAAAATCTACATGACTTCCTACTAAGGGCTAAAAAGAGTCATGGTTTCGAGTCAGGATCAAGGGAAAGAGAGTCTTCACATGGAGGACACCACATGGCCTCCAACTATGTACGAATAAACAATCATTGTTGTATGTGTCCTCAATCCAAAAAATCCCCAGGTTGTCTGCTATGGGACAAAGAAGAAACAGATCTTCGAGCTCCCCAAATGTTTCAGTGCTATTTAGCATTTGGATATTATGAATCGGTTATATCTGGACTCCAGCAACATTCTGGTCCTGTTAATAGTTGTAAATTGTGTTGGGCACTCCAACTCCGTTAGGTTCCTCAAAACAACTAAGACCAGATTCCCGGACAAAAGGAATCTTCTTGCCGTATTTGGATGTAACTCTGGTGTTAAGTTGAACCCTGTAATCCTTCCCCTTCCGTGTCTCTTTTATTTTGAGACGGGACAAGGGTTTTTCACTTGCCAAATATTTGCTACATACTTTTAATAGTAACCAGGAATCATGGAAACCACGTCCCTAGGAAACTTCTTGGCATCTCTCTTTTGATATACTTTATTTCGAATCCAAATCAACTGGAAAAATCAGGGCATCTAACTGAGAATAAAAATGAAATCCTGTTCTAGGAGGTCTCATTTTTCCGGAATTTACAGGGCGTCTTGATAAGGTTTAATCAGCAATCTGGGCTTCTGGGTCCCTACATTTTCAGAGCTACTTGCTCCGTGGATACGCGAAATCTGTCATTACACATCCTCAGGATCTTTCTGGTCCTCTTGTTAGTTGTAATCAAGGATTTGGCACTAGAAATTCTTTTATTTTCAGGGACCATCTACAACCATAATCATATTCCCCAGAATCAAATGTATATTGGTACAAAATTCCTCGATTCAGGTGACCTCAATGTACAGAAAATTCTTGTGGATGGGCATGTAGGAATTGGGGTTTGGATTTGGAATATTCCACATTTTGAGAAGGTCTTGTGAAGGGGAACCAGGAAACTTGAATTCCAGGTCCCAAAGAACATTTGGACGTCTTTCTCTTCATATCCAAAAACTGGAATTATCGGTCTCCAGGAACTGTCTTGGCATTCTGAAGAATGAAGCAGGAAGCTGGGTAATGGAGGTCGTCATATACAGGAAACTACACGTCATATTGCTAAGGAATTATAAGGAATCTTCCTTATATGATTTCTCAATTCCTAAACTACTGGTCGTCTTCCTAAGAGGTAACCACGAATCAGGTTTTTGAAGTAGGAATCTGGGTAATGGGAGTCCTAACATAAAGGAAACTTCACTGCCTATTGCTAAGTAAGAATAAGGAATCTGCATTACTCGTGTCCTCAATCCTAAAAATACTTCAGGTCGTCTTGCTATGGGTTAAACACGAATCATTGTTTTAGAGCATGATTCTGGGAAATGGAGTCCTTATTTACAGGCAACTACATAACCTTTTGCTAAGAAAGAATAAGTAACCTGGTTTACAGGAGTCCTCAATCCCAAAAATCTACAGAGCATCTTGGAAAGTGTTAAAAAGGAATCAAAGT
This sequence comes from Carlito syrichta, assembly GCF_000164805.1. Classification (NCBI taxonomy): domain Eukaryota; kingdom Metazoa; phylum Chordata; class Mammalia; order Primates; family Tarsiidae; genus Carlito; species Carlito syrichta. The sequence continues at coordinate 3,645 of NW_007248192.1, forward strand.
TTTGAAGCAGGATTTATCTAATGAGTGTCCTGTTATACAGGAAAAATCAGAGCCCCTTGCCAAGGAAGAAAAAGAATCAGGGTTATAGCATACCTCAGTTAGGAAAATCAACAGGCCCTCTGCTGTGGGCTAAATAATGATCAGGGTTTATAAGCTGGAACATAGGTAACAGCAGTCCTCATATGCAGAATCTACATGATCTCTAGCTAAGGAGAACTAAGAAACCTCTTTTACAAGTTACTCCATCACAATATCTACATGCGTCATCTATGCAAAAAATTCCCAAGGTATATACTATGGGACAAACAAGAAACAGAGCTTCGAGCTCCCAAATGTTTCAGAGAAATTTAGAATCCTGATATTTTGAATCGGTAATTTCAGGACTCCAGCAACCTTCTGGTCCTCTTAAAAGTTTAAATTGGTATTGGGCACTCCAAGTCCGTTAGGTTCCTCGAAACAACTAAGGCCAGATTCCAGGAAAAAAAGAATCTTCTTGCCATATTTGGATGTAATTCTGGTCTTAAGGTAAATCCTGTAATCCTTCCCCTTCCGTGTCTCTTTTTATTTTGAGACTGTACAAGGGTTTTGTACTTGCCAAATGTTTACTACGTACTTTTAATGGCAACCAGGGACCATGAAATCCACGTCCCTAGGAAACTTCTGAGCATCTGTTTTTGATATACTGAATTTGGAATCCACATCGACAGGAAAAAACAGGGCATCTTACTGAGAACGAAAAGGAAATCCGTTTCTAAGAGTTCTCATTTTCCGGAATCTACAGGGCCTCTTCATAAGGTTTAATCAGCAATCTGGGCTTCTGGGTCCCTACATTTTCAGAGCCAGTTGCTCCCTGGATACGCTAAATCTGTCAATAAAGATCCTCAGGATCTTTCTGGTCCTCTTGTTAGTTGTAATCAAGGATTTGGCACTAGAAATCCTTTTGTCCAGGGACCATGTACGACCATAATCATATTCCCCAGAATCAAAAGGTATATTGGTACAAAATTCCTCAATTCAGGGTACCTCAAAGTACAGAAAATTCTTGTGGGTGGGCAGGTAGGAATTGGGGTTTGGGTTTGGAATATTCCACATTTCGGAGAGAACTGGTGAAGGGGAACAAGGAATCTTGGATTCCAGTTCCCAAAGGACATTATGGACGTCTTTCTCTTGATATCCAAAAAACTGGAATTCTGGGTCTCTAGGAACTGTCTTGGCATTCTGCAGAGTGAAGCAGGAAGCTAGCTAATGGAGGTCGTCATAAACAGGAAACTACACGTCATATTGC
>NW_007248192.1:5025-6437 GCF_000164805.1 Carlito syrichta
TTCCCACATGAATCTGGGAATGGAGTCCTTATTTACAGACAGCTACATGACCTTTTGCTAAGAAAGAATAAGGAACCTGGGTTACACGAGTCCTCAATCCCAAAAATCTACAGAGCATCTTGGAAAGTGTTAAAAAGGAATCAGAGTTTCGAAGCAGGATTTATCTAATGAGCGTCCTGTTATACAGGAAAATACACAGCCCCTTGCCAAGAAAGAAAAAGAATCGGGATTATAGCATACCTCAGTCAGGACAATCAACAGTCCATCTGCTGTGGGCTAAATAATAATCAGGGTGTATAAGCTGGAACAAAGGTTACAGCAGTCATCATATACAGGATCTACGCGATCTCTAGCTAGGGAGAAATAAGATCCTGTTCTACACAGTTCCTCCGTCAGATTATCTACATGACATCTTGCTAATGGCAAAACAAGAATCAGGGTTTCCAAACAGGATTCTGGGATAGGGAGTCCTCATATACAGGACATTACACGGCCCCCCGCTAAGGAAGAATAAGGAATCTGTGATACACTAGTCCACAATCTGAAAAATTCTCAGGGTGTGTTGGTGCGGTATAAACAAGAATCAAGGCATCGAGCTCGTCTAATGTTTCAGAGATATTTGGCTTGTGGGTATTATGAATCAGTCATTTCAGGACTCCAGCAACATTCTGGTCCTTTTGAGAGTTGTAATCGGGTATCTGGTAGTTCAAGTCCATTAGGTTCCTCGGGACAATTAAGGCCATTTCCCGGAAAAAAGTATCATTTTGCCATATTTGTATGTAACTTTGGTCATAACATCAACTTGATGATCCTTAGATTTCCGTTTGTACTTTATTTGGAGAGGGGCCGAGGGTTTTGCAGTTGCCAAATACTTAGTACGAATTATTAAAATGTAACCAGGATTCATGGAATCCACGTCCCTAAGAAATATCTGGGCATCAGCATTTTAAAAACAGAGTTGGAATCCGCATGGCGGGAAAATCAGGGCATCTTGCGGAGAACGGAAATGGAATCTGGTCTTAGAGTTCTCAATCGCCTAAATCTACAAGGTCTCTTGATAAGGTTTAATCAGCAATCTGGGCTTCTATGTAGCCGCATTTAGGTGTGTCTTTTGAAAAGGTACTAGGAACCTTGGGTTCCAATTCCTGAAGAGCTTTATGGGAGTCTTTCTCATGATATCCAAGCAACTGACATTCTAGTTCACCACGAAATATCTTGGCATCTTGCTGAGAATGAAGTAGGAATTTCAGCAATGGGAGTCCTCATATATAGAACACTATGCGACCTCTTGCTACAGAAGAATAAGGAATCTTGCTTACACGAGTCCTCCATGACAAAAACCTACAGAGCGTATTGCTAAGAGATAAGCACAATTCAGGTTTTGGGAGTAGGAATCTGGATAATGGGAGTCC
>NW_007248193.1:0-975 GCF_000164805.1 Carlito syrichta
TAATGGCAAAACAAGAATCAGGGTTTCCAAACAGGATCCTGGGGAAAGGGAGTCCTCATATACAGGACATTACAAGGCCCCTTGGTAAAGACGTATGAGAAATCTGTGATACACAAGTCCAGAATCCGAAAAATTCTCAGGGTGTCTTGCTGCCGTATAAACAAGAAACAAGGCTACGAGCTCGTCTCATGTTTCAGAGATATTTGACTTGTGTGTATTATGAATCAGTCATTTCAGGATTCCAGCAACATTCTGGTCCTCCTGAGAGTTGTAATCTGGTATCTGGTAGTCAAATCCCTTAAGGTCCTCGGACAATTAAGGCCAGATTCCTGGAAGAAAAGTATCATATTGCTGTATTTGTATGTAACTTTGATCTTCAGATGAACTTGGTAATCTTTAAATTTCCATTTGTACTTTATTTTAGAGGGGCCGAGGGTTTTGCAGTTGCCAAATATTTAGTAGAAATTATTAAAATGTAACCAGGATCCATGAATTACAAGTCCCTACGAAAAATATGGGAATCTGCATTTATGGACACAGAGTTTTGGAATCCACATGGACAGGGAAATTCAGGGCATCTTGCTGAGAACGGAAAGGGAATTCGGTCCTTGGAGTTGTCAATCGCCTAAATCTTCAAAGTCTCTTGATAAGGTTTAATCAGCAATCTTGGTTTCCATGTCGCCACATTTTTAGTGTGTCTTTTGAAAAGGGACCAGGAATCTTGGGTTCCAATTCCTCGAGAACTTTATGGGAGTCGTTCTCTTGATATCCAAGCAACTGGATTTCTAGGTCACCTGGAAATATCTTGCCGTCTTGCTGAGAATGTAGCAGGAATTTAAGTAATGGGGAGTCCTCATACACAGAACACTACATCACCTTTTGCTACGGAAGAATAAAGAATCTTGGTTACATGAGGCCTCCATCCCAAAAACCTACAGACCATCTTGCCAAGAGATAACCACCATTCAGTTTTGG
>NW_007248193.1:1397-7580 GCF_000164805.1 Carlito syrichta
ACAAGAAACAAATCTTCGAGCTCCCCAAATGTTTCAGAGCAATTTAGCATTCGGATATTATGAATGGGTCATTTCAGGACTCCAGAAACATTCTGGTCCTCTTACAAGTTGTAAATGGTATTGGGCACTCCAAGTCCGTCAGGTTCCTCAGAACAACTAAGGACAGATTCCAGGACAAAAAAAATCTTCTTGTCATATGTGGATGTAACTCTGGTCTTAAGGTGACCCTGTAATACTTCCCTTTCTGTGTCTCTTTTTATTTTGATTCGAGACAAGGTTTTTCCACTTGCCAAATGTTTCCTACATACTTTTAATGGTAACCAGGAATCATGGAATGCACGAACCTAGGCATCTGTCTTTTGATATACTGAATTTGGAATCCAAATCGACAGTAAAAATCAGGGCATCTTGCTGAGAATTAAAAGATAATCCGGTTCTAGGCGTTCTCATTTACCGGAATATACAGGGCCTCTTGATAAAGTTTAATAAGCAATATGGGCTTCTGGGTCCCTATATTTTCAGAGCTACTTGCTCTGTCGATACACTAAATCTGTCATTACAGATCCTCAGGATCTTTCTGGTTCTCTTGTTAGTTGTAATCAAGGATTTGACCCTAGTAATCTACGACCATAGTCAAATTCCCCAGAATCAAAAGGTATATTGGTACAAAATTCCTTGATTCATGTGACCTCACAGTACAGAAAATTCTTGTGGGTGGGTAGCTAGGAATTGGGGTTTTGGGTTTGGAATATTCCACATTTTGTGAAGGTTTGTGAAGGGAAACCAGGAATCTTGGATTCCAGTTCCCAAAGAAAAATGTGGACGTCTTTCACTTATATGGAGAAAACTGGTATTCTCTGTCACCAGGAACTGTCTCGGCATCCTGCAGAGTGAAGCAGGAAGCTGTGTAATGGAGGTCATCATATACAGGAAACTACACGTCATATTTCTAAGGAACTATAACGAATCTTCCTTATATAAGTCCTCAATCCCAAAAATTTTAGGCCGTCTTCCTAAGACGTAACCACGAATCAAATTTTTGAAGTAGAATTCTGGGTAATGGGAGTCCTCACATAAAGGAAACCTCACGGCTTATTGCTAAGTAAGAATAAGGAATCTGCGTTACTCAGGTACCCATCCCAAAAAAGCTTAAGGTCATCTTGTTATGGGTTAAATATGAATCATGGTGTTTTCGAGCATGAATCTGGAAAGTGGAGTCCTTATTTACAGGCAACTACATGACCTTTTGCTAAAAAAGAATAAGGCATCTGGGTAACACGAGTCCTCAATCGCAAAAATCTACAGAACATCTTGGAAAGTTCTAAATAGAATCAGAGTTTCGAAGCAGGATGTATCTAATGAGAGTCCTAATATACAGTAAAATACACAGCCCCTTGACAAGGAAGAAAAAGAATTGGGGTTATACAGTCCTCAGTTCTTAAAGTCAATAGGCTATCTGCTGTGGGCTAAACAAGAATCAGGGTTTAGAAACTGGAATATAGGTAATAGCAGTCCTCATATGCAGAATCTACATGATCTCTAGCTATGGAGAACTAAGAAACCACTTTTACACTGTTCCTCCGTCACAATATCTACATGACATGTTGGTAATGCCACAACAAGAATCAGGGTTTTCAAACAGGATTCTGGGGAAAGGGAGTCCTCATAGAAAGGAAATTACATGGCCCCTCGGTACAGACGAATAAGGAATTTGTGATACACAAGTCCAGAATCCGAAAAATTCTCAGGGTGTCTTGCTGCGGTATAAACAAGAATCAAGGCTTCGAGCTCGTCTCATGTTTAAGAAATATTTGGCTTGTGGGTATTATGAATCAGTCATTTCAGGACTCCATCAACATTCTGGACCTCTTGAGAGTTGTAATAGTGTATCTGGTAGTAAAAATCCCTTAAGATTCTCAGTACAATTAAGGACAGACTCCCGGAAAAAAAGTATCATATTGCCGTAATTGGATGTAACTTTGGCCTTAAGATGAACTTGGAAATCCTTAAATTTTCGTTTTTACTTTATTTGTAGAGGGGCCGAGGGTTTTGCACTTGACAAATATTTAGGACGTATTATTAAAATGTAACCAGGATCCGTGGATTCCATGTCCCTAGGAAACATATGGGCATCTTCATTTTTGTACAGTGTATTGGAATCCACATGGAAAGGGAAATGCAGGGCATCTTACTGAGAACAGAAAGTGAATCCAGTTCTTGGAGTTCTCTATTGCCTAAATCTACAAAGTCTTTTGATAAGGTTTAATCAGCAATCTGGGCTTCTATGTCGCCACATTTTTAGTGTGTCTTTTGAAAAGGGACCAGGAATCTTGAGTTCCAATTACTCAAGAACTTTATGGGAGTCTTTCTCTCCATATCCAAGCAGCTGGATTTCTACATCACCAGGAAATATCTAGGCGTCTTGCTGAGAATGAAGCCGGAATTTCAATAATGGGAATCCTCATATAAAAATCACTACACGACCTGTTGATAAGGAATAATAAGGAATCTTGGTTACACGAGGCCTCCATCCGAAAAACATACAGAACTTCTTGCTAAGAGATAATCACCGTTCATATTTTGGGAGTAGGAATCTGGATAATGGGAATCCTCATATACAGGAAACTACACTGTGTATTGCTAAAGGAGAAGAAGGAATCTGGTTTACATGTTTTCTCCATCCCAATAAAACTTCAGGTTTCTTGCTAAGGGATAAACACGAATTTGGGTTTTTGAAACATAAACTAGGGAAATGAAATGCTCATATACAGGAAAATGCACTGATTTTACTAAGAAAGAATAAAGAATGTTGGTGACACGTTTTCTCAATCTCCAAAAATATATACGGCGTCTTCCTAAGTTCTAAACTAGAATAAAGCTTTCGACGCATGTATCTGTGAACAGGAGTATTCATATACAGGTAACTGCTCGGCTGTTAGTAAAAATAAGGAATCTGGTTTATACGAGTCCTCAGTCCTGAAAATCTACAGGGCATCTTGCTGACGGATAAAGAAGAATCAGGGATTCTAGACATGAATATGGGTAATAGCAATCCTCATATACAGGAAACTACATGGCCTCTTACTAATAAAATAGAAGATATCTGTATTACACGGTACGTCTATCAAAAAATCTACATGACTTCTTACTAAGGGCTATACAAGTATCAGGATTTCGAAACAGGAATCAAGGGAAAGAGATACCTCACATACAGGACACTACATGGCCTCCAAATATGTACAAATAAAGAATCATGGTAGTACGTGCCCTCAATCCAAAAAATTCCCAGGTTGTCTTCTATGGGACAAACAAGAAAAAGATCTTCGAGCTTCCCAAATGACTTAGAGTAATTAGCATTCGGATATTATGAATCGGTCATTTCAGGACTCCAGGAACATTCTGGTCCTCTTAAAAGTTGAAAATGGTATTGGGCTCTCCAAGTCAGTTAGGTTCCTTAGAACAACTAAGGCCAGATTCCAGGACAAAAAGAATCTTCTTGCCATATTTGGATGTAACTCTGGTCTTAAGGTGAACCCTGTAATCTTTCCCATTCCGTGTCTCCTTTTATTTTGAGAAAGGATAATAGTTTTGTACTAGCCAAATGTTTACTATATACTTTAAATTGTAACCAGGAATAATGGAATCCACAAACCTAGGAAAATTCTGGGCATCTGTCTTTTGATATACTGAATTTGGAATCCAAATTGACAGGATAAATCAGGGCATCTTACTGAGAATTAAAAGGAAATTCAGTTCTAGGAGTTCTCAATTTCCAGAATCTACATTGCCTCTTGATAAGTTTTAATCAGCAATCTGGGGTTCTGGGTCCCTACATTTCAGAGCTACTTGCTCCATAGATACGCTCAACCTGTCAATACAGATCCAAGGAACTTTCTGGTCCTCTTTTTAGTTGTAATCAAGGATTTGGCCTCTAAATTCTTTTGTTTCCAGTGATCATCTAAGACCATAATCATATTACCCAAAATCAAAAGGTATATTGGTACAAATTCCTCGATTCAGGTGACGTCAAAGTACAGAAAATTTTTGTGGGTGGGCACGTGGGAATTGGGGTTTTGGGAATGGAATATTCCACATTTTGGGGAGGTCTTGTGAAGGGGAACCAGGAATCTTGGATTCCAGTTCCCAAAGAACATTATGGACTTCTTTCTCATGATATTCACGAAATTGGAATACTTAGTCACCAGGAACTGTCTCAGCATCCAGCAGAGTGAAGCAGGAAGCTGGGTAATGGAGGTCGTCATATACAGGAAACTACACGACATATTGGTAAGGAAGTATGAGGAATCTTCCTTATATGAGTCTTCAGTCCCAAAACTACGGCCGTCTTCCTAAATGGTAACCACGAATCAGATTTCTGAAGTAGGAATCTGGGTAATGGGTGTCCTCACATACAGGAAACTTCACGGCCTATTGCTAAGTAAGAATACGGAATCTGCGTTACTCAGGTCTTCAATCCCAAAAAAGCTTAAGTTCATTTTGCTATGGGCTAAACACGAATCATGGTGTTTTCGAGCATGAATCAGAAAATGGAGTCCTTATTTACAGGCAACCACGTGACCTTTTCTTAAGAAAGAATAAGGAATCAGGGTTACACGAGTCCTCAATCCCGAGAGTCTACAGAGCATCTTGGAAAGTTCTAAAAGAATCAGAGTTTTGCAGCAGGATGTATCCAATGAGAGTCCTAATCTACAGGAAAATACACAGCCCCTTACCAAGGAAGAAAAAGAATCGGAGTTATAGCAGTCCTCAGTCCTTAAAATCAACAGGTCATCTGCTGTGGGCTAAACAAGAATCAGGGTTTAGAAGTTGGAACATAGGTAATATCAGTCCTCCTAAGCAGAATCTATATGATCTCTAGCTAAGGAGACCTAAGAAACATCTTTTACATGGTTCCTCCATCACAATATCTACATGACATTTTGCTAATGGCAAAAAAGACTCAGGGTTTCCAAACTGGGTTCTGGGGAAAGGGTGTCCTCAATACAGGCCATTACACGGCCCCTCGGTAAAGAAGAATAAGGAATCTGTGACACATAAGTCCAGAATCCGAATAATTTTCAGGGTGTCTTGCTGCGGTATAAACAAGAATCAAGGCTTCGAGCTCATCTCATGTTTCAGAGATATTTGGCTTGTGGGTATTATGAATCAGTCATTTCAGGACTCGAGCAACATTCTGGTCCTCTTGAGAGTTGTAATCGAGTATCTGGTAGTACAATACCTTAAATTCCTCGGAACAATTAAGGCCAGACTACCGGGGGAAAAGTATAACATTGCCTATTTGAATGTAAGTTTGGTCTTAAGATGAACTTGCTAATCCTTAAATTTCCATTTGTACTTTATTTGTAGAGGAGCAGAGGACTTTGCAGTTGCCAAATATGCAGTATGTTTTATTAAAATGTAACCAGGATCCATGGATTCCACGTCCCTAGAAAACATCTGGGCATCTGCATTTTTTACACAGAGTTTTGGAATCCACATGGACAGGGAAATTCAGGGAATCTTGCTGAGAACGGAAAGCGAATCCGGATCTTGGAGTTCTCTATCGCCTAAATCTACAAAGTCTCTTGACATGGTTTAATCGGCAATCTGGGCTTCTATGTCGCCATATTTTTAGTGTGTCTTTTGAAAAGGGACCAGGAATCTTGGGTTCCCATTCCTCAAGAACTTTATGGGAGTCTTTCTCTTCATATCCAAGCAACTGGAATTCTAAGTCACCATAAATTATCTTGACGTCATGCTGAGAATGAAGCAGGAATTTCAGTATTGGGAGTCCTCATATACAGAACACTACACGGCCTGTTGCTACGGAAGAATAAGGAATCTTGATTACACGACGCCTCCATCCCACAAACCTACAGACCGTCTTGCTAAGAGATAACCACCATTCAGGTTTTGGGAGTAGGAATCTGGATAATGGGAGTCCTCATATACAGGAAACTGCACTGTGTATTGCTAAAGGAGAATAAGGAATCTGGTTTACACGTGTCCTCCATCTCAATAAAACTTCAGTGTTTCTTGCTAAGGGCTAAACACAAATTTGGGATTTTGAAACATAAACTAGCGAAATGAAATGCTCATATACAGACAAATGCACTGACTTTTACAAAGAAAGAATAAGGGATGTGGGTGACATGTTTTCTCAATCTCCAAAAAAATATACGG
>NW_007248193.1:7600-9476 GCF_000164805.1 Carlito syrichta
GAATTTGGGTTTGAAAGATAAACTAGGGAAATGAAAGACTCATATACAGGCAAATGCACTGACATTTACTTCCAAAGTATAAGGAATGTGGGTTACATGTATTCTCAATCTCCACAAAAGTATTCGGCGTCTTCCTAAGATCTAAACAAGAATCAAGCTTTTGACGCATGTATCTGTGAACAGGAGTACTCATATACAGGTAACTGCACAGCTGTTGCTAAAAATAAGTAATCTGGGTTATACGAGTCCTCAGTACTCAAAATCTACAGGGCATCTTGCTGACGGCTAAAGAAGAATCAGAGATTCGAGGCATGAATGTGGGTAATAGCAAATCCTCAAACCCAGGAAACTCATGGCCTCTTACTAACGAAAGAAAAGAAATCTGTTTTCCACGGTTCCTCTATCAAAAAGTCTACATGACTTCTTACTAAGGGTTAAACAAGAATCAGGGTTTTGAAACAAGAATCAAGGGAAACAGAGTCCTCACATACAGGACACTACATTGCCTCCAACTATGTACGAATAAAGAATCATTGTTGTACGAGTCCTCAATCAAGAAAAATCCCTGATTGTCTGCTACGGGAAGAACAAGAAACAGATCTTCGAGCTCCCCAAATGTTTCAAAGCAATTTAGCCCTCGGATATTATGAATCGGTCATTTCAGGACTCCAACAGCATTCTAGTCCTCTTAAAAGTTGTAAATGGTATTGGGCACTCCAAGTCCGTTAGGTTCCTCAAAACAAATAAGGCCAGATTCCAGGACAAAAAGAATCTTCTTGTCATATTTGGATGTAACTCTGGTCTTAAGGTGAACCCTGTATTATTTTCCTTTCCGTGTCTCTTTTTAATTTGAGACGGGAAATGGTTTTTGCACTTGCCAAATGTTTAATATGTACTCTTAATGGTAACCAGGAATCATGGAATGCACGAACCTAGGAAACTTCTGGGCGTCTGTCTTTTGATATACTGAATTTGGAATGCAAATCGACATAAAAAATCAGGACATCTTACTGAGAATTAAAAGGTAATCCGGTTCTAGGCATTCTCATTTACTGGAATATACAGGACCTCTTGATAAAGTTTAATCAGCAATCTGGGCTTCTGGGTCCCTACATTTTCAGAGCTACATACTCCATGGATACGCTAAATCTGTCATTACAGATCCTCAGGATCTTTCTTGTTCTCATGTTAGTTGTAATTAAGGATTTGACCCTAGAAATCATTTTGTTTCCTGGAACCAGCTACGACCATAATCATATTCCCCAGAATCAAAAGGTATATTGGTACAAAATTCCTCGATTCATGTGACATCAAAGTACAGAAAATTCTTGTGGGTGTGCAGTTAGGAACTGGAATTTTGGGTTTGGAATATTCCACATTTTGGAAAAGTCATCTGAAGGGGAACCAGGAATCTTGAATTCCCGTTCCCAAAGAAAAATATGAACGTCTTTCACATATATCGAGAAAACTGGTATTCTCGGTGACCAGGAACTGTCTAGGCATCCTGCAGAGTGAGGCAGGAAGCTGGGTAATGCAGTTCGTCATATACAAGAAACTACACGTCATATTGCTAAGGAACTATAACGAATCTTCCTTATATAAGTCCTCAATCCCAGAAACTATAGGCCGTCTTCCTAAGACGTAACCACGAATCAGGTTTTTGTAGTAGGATTCTGGGTAATGGGAGTCCTCACATAAAGGACACTTCACTGCCTAATGCTAAGTAAGAATAAGGAATCTGCGTTACTCGGGTTCTCAATCATAAAAAACCTTACGGTCATCTTGTTATGGGCTAAACACGAATCATGGTGTTTTCAAGCATGAATCTGGAAAATGGAGTCCTTATTTACAGGCAACTACATGACCTTTTGCTAAG
>NW_007248194.1:0-2226 GCF_000164805.1 Carlito syrichta
CCTCATCTGTCCTCAAAAATAAATCAAAAGATTAGCCGGGCATGGTGGTGCAGGCCTGTGGTTCCAGTCACTCGGGGACCCAAGGCAGGAGCATCACCTTAGCCAGGCAGGTGGAGTCCATGGTGGCAGTGATTCTACACTCCGACCTGGGTGACAGTTGGGATTCCGACTCCAAATAATAATGATCAACACCACCACCACCACCAACCCTGCCATCCAGCATGAGAAGTCACCTTCAGGGCTGGGAGAGGAAGAGGCACTTTCTGGTCTGTCATTCATGGGAGGTTTCAAAGGTGACCACTGTTCAGTTCTGTCTCATGCCTTCAGTCATGCTCCCCAGGAGGCCTGTCTCCACCCTCCACACTCCTGCCCCACAACCAAGACGTATGTTAGCTCATGGAACAGATGACCCCGAGCTAGGGCAGACATCAGGCAAAGAGCAGTCAAGGCGGTCCAGCAGCGCAGTGGCCAGCCCAGGTTTCAGTTGCCCTGTCTGCTACCTACGGGTAGGGGGAGGGCTTCTTCCTCTCCCAATCACTCCATTGTCATCCACCCAAGTTTACCTTTCCCTGGGGAACTATGGACACACGACATGACGCACGTGGGAGGCGTCTTTTTTGTCACCAAGTGTCCATCAGTCAGACTCAGGTGTGGCAGCTCAAACTTGGCTCCAGGGGACTCGACCTATGGGGCTCAGGCTGTCCTTCTACCTCAGCCCCCGAGCAGCTGGAACTAGGGGGGCCAAAACGTCTGACTCCATTTTGGGGACCACTCGCTGAGATGAGGTCTGACCATGTTGCCTGGGCTGATCTCTGACCCCTGGGCTCAGGCAGGTTCCCACCTCTGCTTCCCAGGGCATGGGGCTGATGGTCATGAGCCACGGTGCTTGGCCTGGACTTACACGTTGTGTCAGCAGGGGTGATGCAAAGGATCACCCCGGGATGAAGGCCATCGCATCCCATGTAGCAGGGATTGAGGGTGCCACCACTTGTGACTCCAGTGTTTGCATTCCAGAGAGCAATGAGGTCTCGTTAAGTGGTGCTGGCTGTTCTCGAACACTCAGACTCCAGTAGTACCTCACTTCGATCTATCAAAGTCAAACTCAGTTGTCTGCTGATCCATCGTCTTTTGGGAACTATATGCCCAAGGCTGGGACCTCCTTCCCAAATGATTTCTGTCTGTTCATGATAATCCCAACTCCATACACAAATGGATGCTCTACTTATTTTTCCTTTTTTTCTTTTATTTGAAGTCTGACTCTGTTGCCAAGGCTGGAGGGTGATGGTTGGCTCTGGCTACTGCAACCCTGGCCCACTGGGCTCTGGTGAGACTTTTCCCATCTTTCCAATGAGTCGGTTCATGCCACCACACCAGGCTCTTTTGGGATGAAGGGTAGAGAGGAGGTCTCGCCAAGGTGCCCAGGTGGGTCTCAACCTGCGACCTCTGGCTGGCTGCTGGTTTCAGCATGGGATGATGAGGCTGAGCCCCAGAGCCCATCCTCGATCCTTCATCAGAAAGAACCAGAAGGCCTTGCACGGTTGCCCAAGTCTGGAATCCTAGCACTCTGGGAGACAACACTGGGAGGTTGGCTGGAAAGCAGGAGCCCAAGGCCAGCCCAGGCCACACAGGGAGACACCATTGCTGCACAAATCCCAACCAGAAGGTCTTGGGTCGAGGTGCCCATCTTCCTGGCCACTCCAGAGGGTGAGGTGAGAGGATCATTGTAGCCCAGGATTTTGAAACTGCTAGTGAATGACAGTCGTGTCCCTGGGCCCTAGCCTGGGCCACAGAACCAGACTCTGTCTCTAAAAACATCAGAATCATGCACAGATTCTCAATTGCGCATGGTGTGTTTATAGAGCTACTGGCTTTAGAGCCAGAGAAAATGGGACTGGGGGGATGAACTTTCCCCAGGTGAGGGATGTGTAACCAGCCTTTCTTGCCAGAAGTTTTGGCCTGCCTGGGGCACATTTCTCACCTCGTAGAGGAGAGCCAGGATGAACACTGCCAGGGAGCCTCGGGAACTCCCACAACAAAGCAGGGTCAGCCATTGGGGGTGTATGGGCTGGAAAGTGCCTAGCTTGGGGGACTCTCACAAGTGAGGGGGCAGAGGGGAAGGACTGAGGGCAGATTATTTGCAGAAGAATGGATTTCTTTCTTCCTTCCTTCCTTCCTTCCTTCCTTCCTTCCTTCCTTCCTTCCTTCCTTTCTTTCTTTCTTTCTTTC
>NW_007248194.1:2246-8959 GCF_000164805.1 Carlito syrichta
TACCTTTCTTTCCTCACTTGGTTGCCCAGGTTGCTTTCAAACCGCCCATCTTGGCCATCTTTTCTGCCTGGCCTCCCAAACTGCTGTGATTCCAGGTTTTCCAATATCTCAACATCCTGGTCTTCCTTCCTGGTCATGAACTGTGGACCAGAGGCAATCCTCCCACCAAGACCTGCCCTCACCCAAGGTTTTCTGGGTTTTGCTTGGGGTCGAGGTGGGGGCTTGACTTAGTGTATAGCCTGGTCTCGAGCTCCTGGCCTCTGGCCAACTTCCCCTCTTGGCCTCCTCGTGTGCCGATGAGATAGTTATGAGTCACCCGTCCATCCCTACACCCCGAAGGTTTGAGTGACACTCTCTCCCTTTCCCCGAGGTGGCCCCTGGGAAGAGTGTGTGGGTCCACACTAGCGAATAAGGTGGGAGGAGGGGTGGGTGCCCTGACAGAGAAATGCCTATGCTCCAGGCACTCCTCCCATGAAGGACACGGCAGGCGAATCCGGCCACCCTCTCCAGGGTCCCAGGTTGTCAGAAGGGAGTGGGCCTTTTTGTTGGGTCCTGAGAGTTGTGTGGAGGATGGATGCGGGGGCTCACTCCTGTCATCCTGGCAATCTTGTAGGCCAAGGCAAGAGGATGGCATGAGCCCCTGGGTTCGAGACCAGCCATGGCACCTTGGTGTGATCTCATCTCTACATGAAACCAACAAAGTGAGTCAAGCGTGGTGGTGCACATCTGTCATCCTAGCCACTCGTGAGGATGTGGTGGGAGGATGGCCGGAGTCCAGCCAGGGGAGGCCACTGTCTGAGAACGGACCTCTGTACTCTGGCCTGGGTGACAGAGCAGGTCTCCAACTTAGTATAATAATCCCAAAGACCACCACCACAAACACAGGTCAGGCTCAGGGGCTCAATCTGGTATCCCGACCCTTCGAAGCCCAACGTGAGTTGATGACTTGAGCCTGCAGGTACGAGACCAGCCTGGAACACTGGGAGAGACTTTTTCTCTGCCGTCAAAAAATAAATCCAATTATTAACTGGGTGTGGTAGTGCAGCCTGTGGTTCCAGCCACTCCTGAGGCCAAGGCTGGGGATCGCCAGAGCCCAGCAAGTGGAGTACGTGGTGGCTGTGAGCCTGACACTGAACTCAGGCTGGGCAACAGAGCGAGATTCTGACTCCTAATAATAATAATCACCACCACCGCCACCACCACCATCCCTGCCACTCAGTGCAAGGAGTCATCCTCAGGGATGGGAGAGGAAAAGGCACTTCTCCGACTGTTGTTTGTGAGAGGTTTCAAAGCTGGCTCCCCAGCAAGCCCACCCCATGCCTTCAGCCATACATCCTAGAAGGCATGCCACCACCCTCCACACTCATGCCCCACAGCAAAGATGTGTGTGAACTCATGGAACAGAAGGCCCTGAGTTAGGGTGGCTGTCAGTCAGAGTGATCAAGGTGGTCTGTCAATGTCTCGGCCAGCCCACCTTCTGGTCGCCTGGTCTGCTGCCTTCGGGCCAGAGGAGAACTCCTTCCTCTCTCGACCACTGCATCGTCTCCCACTCATGCAGACCTTTCCCTGGGGAGCTGTGGACACCCATTTTGACCCATGTGGGAGGCATCTTTTTTTTTGCTGGAATCTGTTGACTGGACTGGGGCACAGCAGCACTAGCGTGGCTCCCAGGGCCTTGACCTGTGGGACTCAGGCGGTCCTCCCTTCTCAGCACCCGAACAGCCGCGTTTCTGGGCACCACCACACCTTACTCGATTTTTGGACTTCTCGCAGTGATGAAGTCTGGCCACGTCACTCAGCCTGGTCTCCGATTCCTGTACTCAGGCAGCCTCCCACCTCAGCAACCCAGGGAGTTCGTCTGAAGGCCGTGAGTCATGGTGCCCCGGCTGGCCTCACACATTCTGTTGGTGGGGGCGATGCTAAGGAATGCCCCAGGATGGAGGGCAACACATTCCGTGTAGCCAGGACCACCGCGGGTGCCACCACACACGACTCTATTGTTTGCATTCCAGGGAGCTTGGCCCAGGCTGATCTCAAACTCCTGGGCTCCAGCGTTCACCCACCTGGGCCTCCCAAAGCCATAGCCTGATTGTCTGCCAATCCACCATCTTATGGGAATTGTAGTCTCAAGGCTGGGGCCTCCTTCTCAATTGATCTCTGTCTGTTCAGGATGATCTCAACGCCATACACAAATGGATGCTCTTTTTTTTTTTTTTCAGTTGGATTCTCACTCCATCACAAAGGCTGGAGGGTGGTGGTTTGCTCCCGGCCACCACAGCCTCGGCCCACCAGGCTCTGACAAGCCTTTGCCCAGTCTTCTGAGGATCCGGAATGACAGGCATATGCCACCACACCCGGCTTCTTTGGGATGGAGGGTAAAGGCAAGGTCTTGCAGAGGAGCCCAGGAGGGTCATGGCCTATGGTTTCGGGCTGGCTGCTGGCCTCATTCTCCCAAAGCACTGAGATGATGAGGCTGAGCCGCTGAGCCCAGCCTCAATCCCTTGTTGAAAATGAACCAGAAGACCTGGTGTGGTGGCCCATTACTGTAATCTCAGTGGTCTGGTAGGTCGTGGAGGAAGGATGGCTGGAGCACAGTAGCCCAAGCCCAGCCCGGGACATGGAGGGAGATCCCGTCTCTGCACCCATCCAAACAGAGGTTCTGGAGTCAAGGTGCCTGTCCTGCCAACCACTTCAGAGTCTGAGGCAGGAGAATCACCAAAGCCTGTGATTTTGAGGCTGGTGGTAAGTCACGGTCCTGTCCCCAGCCCCCAGCCAGGTTCACAGAGTCAGACCCTGTCTCTGAAAACAGCAGAATTGTACACAAATTCTCAAATGCTTTCCCAGGTCGATTTACTTTACAGCAATGAAAAATGGGAAAGGGGGGAAGAAACTTCCCCGGGTGAGAGATGTATCCCTGGCCTTTCTTGGTGGAAGGTCCTCGTTGCTGAGTCAGAGGGTGGCCCTGCCTGGGGCACGTTTCTCACCTCGTAGTGGAGAGCCCCCAGGAACCAGACCAGGGAGCCTGACAACTCCCACACCAATGTGGGAACAGCCATTGGGGGTGAGGCTGGAAGTTGCCAAGCTTGGGGGACCCCAACATGTGGGGTTGGTGGGAGAGAAGGACTGAGGCCAGAAGGTTTGCAGGAAAATGGATTTCCTTCTTTCTTTCCTTTGTCTCTTTCTTTCCCTTTTCCTTCCTTCATTTCTTCCTTACTGTCTTTCTTTCTTTCTTTCTTTCTTTCTTTCTTTCTTTCTTTCTTTCTTTCTTTCTTTCTTTCTTTTTCTTTCTTTCTTTCTTTCTTTCTTTCTCTCTCTCTCTCTCTCTCTCTCTCTCTTTCTTTCTTTCTTTCTTTCTTTCTTTCTTTCCTTTCCTCACTAGATTGCCCAAGCTGCTCTCAAACGTCCCAAATTTAGCCATCCTCTCAGCCTTGGCCTCCAAACTGCTGCTATCACAGTCTTTCAGTTTGGTCAACATCCTGGTCTTCCTGCCTGGCCTTGAACTCTGGGCCAGAGGCCATCCTCCCACAGAGTCCTTCCCTCACCCATGGTTTTCTGGGTTTTGCTTCGGGTCAAGATGCCGGCTTGCTATGGCTCCCAGCCTGGTCTCAAGCTTCTGAGCTCCAGCCATCTTTTCTTCTCGGCCTCCCCGAGTGCCGAGAGTCACCCGGCTGTATTCCTTCCAGAATGTTTGAGAGTTACGCCCTCCTTTGCATGAGTTGACCCCTGGGAGGAGTGAGCAGGTGCACCCTGGGAAATGAGGTGGGAAAAGGTCTGGGTGCCCTGGTGCAGACATGTCCCAGTGCCAGGTGCTCCCACAGTGCAGACTCGGCAGGTGACTCCAGCTCCCCTCTCAGTGGTCCTGGGTCATCTGAGGGTAGTGGGTCTCACAGTGGGGTCCCAGGAGGGGTGTGAAGGCCATGTGTAAGGGCTCACGTGTGTCACCCTGGCACTTTGGGAGGCCAAGGCAAGAGGATGACCACAGATTCACATACGAGACCAGCACGGGCATCTTGGTGAGACCTCGTCTCTATAAGAAACCTACAAAATGAGCTGATTGTGGTGGCACACACCTGTCCTTCCACCCACTTGGAAAAGCCTGAGCCCAGGCGGTGGAGGCTGCAGTGGCTGAGAGCAGGCCCCTGTGCTCCAGCCCGGGTGACAAAGTGGGACTGCAACTCAGAATAATAACAGCAACCACCACCACCACAACCACAGGCTGAGCTCAGGGGTCTGCCATCCCAGCCCTTCAGAGGCCGAGGCGAGTGGAAATAGCCTGAATCTGTGGGTTCGTGACCAGCCCGGGACACTGGGCTAGACCAGGACTCGGCCATCAAAAATATATCCATAAACTAGCCAGGTATGGTGGCGCAGGCCTCTGACTCCAAATAATAATAATCACCTCCACTGTCACCCCCACCAACCCTGCCACCTAGCCCGAAGAGTCACCCTCAGGGATGGGAGGAGAAAAGGCACTTTCCTGTCTTTCATTCGTGGGAAGTTTCACAGGTGGCCACTGGACACATTCATCCCACATCTTCAGCAACGAGTCCCAGAAGACATGCCTCCCACTCCACCCTCGTGCCCCATGGGAAAGATGCATGTGAGCTCATGGAACAGACAGCTCAGAGTTAGGGTGGTCATAGGGCACAGAGCAATCAAGGCAGTCCGGCAATGCTATGGCCAGTCCCCGTTTTGGTTGCTCTATCTGCCACGTACGGGGGTGAGGTTGTCTACCTCCCGCTATCTCTCCATCGTACCCTGCCAATGCAGACCTTTCCCTGGGAAGCTGTGGATGCCCATCATGACACACATGGGACGTGTCTCTGTCACCTGGACTGGGGCATGGATGCATGAACGTGTATCCTGGGGCCTCAATCTGCAGGGCTCAGGTGGTCCTCCTGCCTCGGCCCCCAAGCAGCTGGGTCCCCAGGGGCCACCACGCCTGACTTGATTTAGAGGACCTCTCGCTGAGACAAGGTCTGGCCACATCACCTAGGCTGGTTTACAACCCCGGATATCAGGAAGCCTCCCGCCTTGACCTCCCATGGCATGGGGCTAGCAGTCGTTAGCCATGGTGCCTGGACAGGTCTTGCACATGCTATCAGTGGAGGTGGTGCAAAGGCCCACCCTGGAATGGAGGCCACATCATTCAGTGGAGCTGAGATTGTGGGCACCACCCCACGTGACTGGAGTGTTATCATTCTGGGAAGTGATGAGATCTAGCTTCATAGCCCAGGCTGGACTCAAACTCTCGGCCTTCAGCAGTCCCCCACCTTGGTCTCCCTAAGGCACAGCCAGAATGACTGCCAATCCACCATCTTTCAGGAACTCTAGGCCCAAGACTGTGTCCTCCTTCCGAAATGATCTCTTTCTGTTCACAATGATCCCAACTCCATACACAAATGGATGCTCTTCTTTTTTTCCTTTTTACCTTTTTTTCTTTGAGTCAGAGTCTCATTCCGTCACCCAGGCTGGAGGGCAGTGTCTTGGTACTGGTCGCCGTAGCCTTGGCCCGTCAGACACCCTCTAACCTTTCCACAGCCTTCAGAAGAACCAGAACAAGAGACTGGCTCCACCACACACAGTTCATTTGGGATAGATGGTAGAGACACGGCCTTGCTGAGGTACCTGGGTGGATCTCAGCCCGTGGGCTCAGGCCAGTCCCTGGAATCTGCCTCACAAAGGGCTGGGATGACAAGGCTGAGTCCTAAGCCCGGTCATAAACCTTCATCGAAAATGAACCAGAAGGCCTGGTGTGGTTTCCTACACCTGGAATCCTAGTGCTCTGGGAGGCTGAGGCAGGAGGATGGCTGGAGACCAGAAGCACAAAGCCAGCCTGGGCCACACAGGGAGACCCCATCTCGGCACTCTGAAGTTGAGGTTCCCACCATGCTGGCAATTCCAGAGGCTGAGGTGGGTGGTTCACCAGAGCCTGTGATTTCAAGGCTGGGGATTAATGGCGATAGTGTCTCCAGACTCCAGCCTGGGCCACAGAGCCAGACCCTGTCCACAAAAAATTCAGAATCGTAAACATTCTCAACTGTGCGTGGCGTGTTCACAGGGCAACTGGCTTTAGAGACAGGAAAAATGGGATTGGGGGAAGTGTCCGTGGGTGAGAGATGTGTCCCTGTACTTTCTTGGCAGAAGGTCCTTGTTGCTGAGTCGGAGGGTCGGCCTGCCTGGGTCACATTTCTCACTTCAGAGAGGTGAACTGGCAAGAACCCGGCAAGGGAGCCTCAGGAACTCCCACAACAATGCAGGGTCAGCAATTGGGGGAGGTTGGGGATGTAGGTGCAGAGCTTACGGGAACCTCACATGTGGGGGGGCCGGGAGGGGAAGGACTGAGGGCAGAAGGTTTTAAGGAGAATGGGTTTCCTTCCTTCCTTCCTTCTTTCCTTCCTTCCTTCCTTCCTTCCTTCCTTCCTTCCTTCCTTCCTTCCTTCTTTCTTTCTTTCTTTCTTTCTTTTCTTTCCTCACTGGGTTGCCCTGTCTGCTCTCAAACCACCCAACTTCGGTCAACCTTTTGGCCTGGGCCTCCCAAACTGATGGCATCACAGGCTTTCTATTTGGTCGACATCCTGGTCTTCCTGCCTGATCTTGAACTCTTGGCTGGAGGCAATCCTCCCACCGAGGCCTGCACTCACCCAAGATTTTCTGGATTTTGTTTGTGGTCGAGGTGGGGGATTGCTATGGTGTCTTGCCTGGTATCAAAT
>NW_007248194.1:10037-10632 GCF_000164805.1 Carlito syrichta
CTCCTGGGAGTTGTGAGTGGGCCAAACCTGGGGGAAAAAGGCAGGCAGAGGGGTGGGTGCCTGGGTGGAGAGACACCCCTGCGCCAGGCACTCCCACTGGGGTTGGTTCAACTGTTAAATCTGGCCACCTTCACTGGGGTCCCTGGGCTTTGGAAGGGAGTGGGTCTCGCAGTGGGGCCCCGATGGGTTGTGAAGGCCAGGCATGGGGATTCACACATGTCATCCCAGCACTCTGGGAGGCTGAGGCAAGAGGATGGCCTGAGCCTCCGGGTTTGAGACAACCCCAGGCACCTTGACAAGACCTCGTCTCTACAAGAAATCAAAAAATGAGTCCAGCACAGTGGCATATGCCTGTCATTCTGGACACTCCGGAGGCCATGTTGGGAGGATCAGTGAAACCCAGCCTGTGGAGGCCATGATGGTCAAATGCAGGCCCCTGTGCTCCAGTTTAGGTGACAGAGCAGGACTCAGACTCAGATTAATAATACCAACCACAAGCCAGGCTTGGTGGCTCAGCCTGCAATCCCGTGCCTTGGGAGGCTGAGGTGAATGGATTGCCTGACTTCGCGGGTTCGAGACCCGCCTGGGCAACTTG
>NW_007248195.1:0-1142 GCF_000164805.1 Carlito syrichta
CAGCTCCATTATAAAATGGGCAGATGATACGATCAGGCATATCACAAAAGAAGGCATTCGAGAAGCCAACTAACACATGAAGAAGTGCTCAACCTCATTATTCATCAGGGAGATGCAAATCAAAACCACAGTGAGATACCACCTAATTCCAGTCAGAATGGCAATTATCAACAACTCAAAAAATAACAGCTGCTGGAGAGGGTGTGGTGAAAAGGGAACACTTCTACACTGCTGGTGGGAGTGTAAACTAGTGCAACCTCTGTGGAAAGCAGTGTGGCGATTCGTAAAAGCTCTAAAAATTGACCTTCCATATGACCCTGCAATCCCCCTACTGGGAATATACCCTGAAGAACACAAATCACTCTATAAAAAAGATACCTGCACACGTATGTTTATCGCAGCATTGTTCACAATAGCAAGAACCTGGAAACAACCATGCTGCCCATCAAAAGAGGACTGGATTAAAAAAATGTGGTACATATACAAGATGGAATACTACGCAGCCATAAAAAAGAACAAAATCATGAATTTCGCAGCAACCTGGATGGAACTAGAGTCTATAATACTGAGTGACCTCACACAGAAACAAAGATCAGAATATCACATGTTCTCACTCATATAATGGACCTTGAACATCCAATGTAATACTATAAGAAAATGACTGACGGTACTGGGAAACTATGGGGGGGAGGGGGATGGGATTAACAGTAGCAAATATCTGTCTGGGGCTGGGAAAACACCTCTTATCAACAGGGTGTCTGAATGAAACGTAATTGTACACCTAACCCTTAACTGTACCCCACAAAACTATAATAAAAATACTGATTAATTATTTAAAAAAAATAAAATAAAATAAAAAAAAGAAATACTCCCACTTTAGTTTATATTACTCCACAGATAATACCCTATCTCTCTTCTCTACTTGATAGAGAGGGTCCTTGGGCATATGTTCTACTTTTACTAGAGCCACATTAAACCCACTATTTTCTCCTAATTGAGCTTTCTTTGTCATTACTTTATTGTCAATACATCATTCTCCACTGGTGAATGTATTGCTCTCTTCTATTTTTAGCATCATGCATAAATACATTCATAAGCAAGCAAACAACCACAGCAATCTCTCTGCTCTGGGCTAGGCTAGA